>NW_026125784.1:0-120754 GCF_943737965.1 Phodopus roborovskii | reverse complement strand
TGGTGGTCCTGCATGGAGGACCACTGCAGATTCCATGGAAGGAGAGGGTGACTAAGGTGGGGTACAAACATGCCAGGCAGCCAGAACTTGAGTGAGAAGTTTTATAGTAAGGGGAAAAATGGAATCAAACAAAAAAAGAGATAAAGACAAACAGACACATAGACAGGTGACAGGAGAGAATGGGAGACAGGAGCACAAAGAGATGAGAGGGGAGAGAGAAGAAATAGCAGCAAGAGAACAAAGAGCCCGAAAGAGAGAAGAGGGGGGGAGTGTAAGGGCAAAATCTGTCTTTATAGGGATCTTGGGTCCTGTGGGCACACTAGTATTCATGGAACTCTGGGCTGAGCAGAGAAAATTCTTCAGTGGACTCTCCCATGTAACAGAGTCAGGTTACCATAATGCCTGAGTCTTACAAGTTGATTAGAGGCTAACAAGATTTTGCATCTAGTAAACAATCCTAGCCATTGATTTTTCCAATAAGTAATGACACCAAGTCAAACACCAGAGTGGCTGCAAAGTAGGTATGAACTTAATTTCTAAACTGCTAGCAGCAACTGCTGTGTCATGAGCTCATTCCATCTCTGGGTCTCCCTGTGCTAACAGTGAGAGAGATGCAAGCTGAAACCAATCATCTGACTCAGCAGCTCATCCTGCATTAAGGAGGATAGAGACAAAGAGCTTCATAGAAGTGTCTGGGAGTATATATTCCAGAGAGTAGTGGTGGAAAGGAATTGGAGGCAGGTAGGCACCTCCAAAGGTGAAAGCTTTTTAGAGCAGGAGAGATTGAGTGACTAATTGAAAGAAGTGAGAAAATCAATTGGAAAGTACAACACAATGGAAACGCTCTCTCATATCTGGAGGGCTGGACTATTTGATTGGAGTGAAATGTGTGGTCAAAGAATCCAGGGAGCAACAAGAATTCTGTATTGGTTCTGTCATGTGGGCAGGAGCATAAGAGCAAAGACCCCTGTAAACTTAATAATCCTGGTGAGTGGAAAGGAAAACTGAAACCCAGAGTTTCTGATGCAATGCTTCAATAATACTGAAATAATGAATCCATACTTAATCAGAGCATAACTGTCCTGGGTTTCCCTGGAGAATAGAAAACAAGGGATCAGGTGGTGGATCTAAAAGTGGATGCCTTTGCATCTGCTCCACATCCCGGTTGAGCCTCTAAAGGCAGCTTTTTAAGGGCAGAATCTGAACTGAGGTGAGTTCAGATGAGGGTTTGAATTAGGTACACTGAGGTTGGGGATCAGAATGGTGTTACCTGCAACTCACTGTTATGGCTGAAACTTCACTCAACCCTCCTTATCTACCTACTCAAGGAACAGATGCCTAAGGTCTCCAGACTTGCAGACTAAGAGAAAACTTCTCAACACACATCTCCTGCTGAGTCCACCAACACCTGAAAAGTCCACCCCACATTGTCTCTTGCCAGCAAAAAGAAGCCGGGCACAGACCAATGACCCCACACTCAGGGTCTCAGGGTGGTTTAGGTGGAAGCCCTGTGGGCTTCTATGTGTATACAAATGGTGGGGAGTTATTTGGTTGCCCTGTTAGAAATCCCACTCTCAAGCAGCTGTGTATCTTCTGCTTGCCTGGTCCTGTCACTTTAGGCTATAAGAACCAATCAGAACCTCTAGTGGACCGGTCATTTAGAGGGGAGGGTGTTCTTGTGAATCCAGGCTTTCTGCTCAGATCATCTCATGAAGTTATTTCTTATGTAGTGCCTTTGGTTCTGGTGTATATGAACAGAAGATGGAGAACCCCTGGGGTGGATCTCTCTCCGTCACAACCTGTCTGTAACTCTCTCACTCCCCTCCATCTATTTCTCACTCCCTTTCCATCTTTCTGTCTCTCACGTTGCTCTCCCATGTTGCAGATCAAATCAGAACGGCAGGGAATGGACCCCTTCTAAGCTGGAACTCCTCCGTAGTTATTTATTATCATCTGTGTAAGTTGTTCCCCAATAATAACTCATTTATCATTTTTCTTGGGTGTAGTGAACTTACTCATTGACCATATCCACATGAATAAATTTTATTTATTAAGATTAAAGTCAAGTATGATGTCTAACATGTTCATAAAATTGTTTACATGATGTGGGTTTCCCTCTTCCATGAATTCTTCTCTATTATCTGTTTTCAAGATGACAAAACAGGATTTAAAATATGTACATGTTTAGAAATGTGGATGAACAAATTTATGGCAAGTTCATTGCCATGGCCTATGTCAGTTTTCTGAGAACATACTGTAGTTCCTCCCACAGGAATGCTCAAGTGTGTAATCTTCTTGTGAGAAACCATGAACAATCGCAAACCCACACACTGAAATCATATGATTAAAATTAAATCAAATCTCTAAACAGATTTCCATATTTGAATATTTTCTCTAAATGAGTACTCAATCCTGTAACCATTGTGTTGAGGGACCTAAAGTCTTCAAAAAGTTTTCCTGCAACATGAATTGCTTCATGTAAAAGAAAGTAAGTAAGAAGGATTGGGCTTAGAGATAACAATCCACCTGAATGAGGTTTTTATGTAAATAAAGACAAGGGTTACCATGAAACATGGTTCCCTTACCAGTAAATTTCCAGGACTTTTTTCCACATGAGTTTGCAAGTGAGAGACAAAACAGAGACATTGTAGTGATTGAACTGATTGTTCACAATTGTCAGATATTTTTCTCTCCAGCAAACTATGAACTCGGATGTGTGTTGAATGAAGACCACACCACATCCTTTCTAGGAAGATTCCTTTCTATAAGGGGAGTTTTCCTAGGCTCACAAAAATTACTGGGATAAGCAAAGTGCACAGCATTACTACAATGGTTACGTTATAGAGGTTCTATGCACTATGATTTTTTTTTTGTGATTATAAAGACTAATGATACACAGAGAGGCTTTACCACATGGGATACATTCAGTATCTTTCAAGTATACATTCTTTTATGACTTAAGAGAATGCTGGGATGTGCAAAGGCTGTATCATATTCATGGCATCCATAAGGTTTCTCTCCAGTATGTGTTCTTGTATGACTTTTAAGCATATCATATGTTGTGAAAGCTTTACTATATTGACTACATTCTTAGGGTATCTCTCCAGTATGTGTTCGTTTAAGACGTACTCAGATGGCTGTGTTGTGAAAAAGCTTTACCACATTGAATACATCCAGAAGGTTTCTCTCCAGTATGTGTTCTATGATGAGACTGGAGATTCCTGGCACGTGAAAACGCTCTACCTCATTGATTACATACATAGTTTTTCTTTTAAGATGACCATTACTTGCAAATGCTTTACCACATTGAATACATTCATAGAGTTTCTCTCCAGTATGTGTTCTATGATGAGATTGTAGCTTACTGACTTGTGAAAATGCCCTACCATATTGGTTACAGACATAGGTTTTCTCTCCAATATGTGTTCTTTTATAACATACCCCATGACTGTATTGTGAAAAACATTTACCACATTGATTATAGTCTTGTGTTTTCCCTCCAGTATGTGTTCTAATATGTCTTTTTTAAGCATAGTATGTCTTACAAACATTTTACCACATTGACTACATTCATAGGTGTTTTTTATCATGTGTGCTCTTTCACTGAGAAGAAAATGGTGACATGCAAAGACTCCACCATACTGTAGACTTCTATATGGTTTCTCTCCAGTATGAATTTTTTCAAGCCATTGAAGATACCTGTAACCCACAAAGTTTTTCACACATTCATTGCGTATATTCACAGGATTCACTCTCTTATGGCTTCTTTCATTTCTGCAAAGATAATTAGCATATGTAAAACTTTACCACATGCATGATACTAAAGAAAGTTATACATGTATTAAATAAAGTTATAATTTGGCCTAATTGTAAACAAGAATCAGATCTTGAGTTTTACATTCATAATGCTTCTCTCATGTGGTATTGTTTTGTTTTCATTGAAGATACCTGTGATTCAGAGTAAGAGCCCTTTCATGGCCTTCAATTATGGCATCTATTTACATAAAATCTCCCACATAATTGAAAAAACTGAAAGAACTCAGAGCTTTGCCATATTTATTCCATTTATCAGTTTTTCCTTCATATAAATCATACTACATTGGCTAAATGTACCAGTACAAATGGAAGCATTCAGACATTCCAATGGTCATATGGATTTACTACAGTGTAAGTTGATGGTATCTTTCTGATGACTTAGGAATACTGATAAATTTGAAAGTTGTTTCACACTCAACAAATATCCTCAAAGTGGGGACTACTAAATACCTTTCATTTCTTCTCACTGTCATAAGAGAGAGAGGTACATTGCCACATTCTAAATTCACATGGCTTGTATTTAGAGTAACCTAAATTCTTTTTTTTTTCCCTACATTTTCTAATACAGAATGTCTCTGTGTAAACCCAGCTATTGTGGAACTCACTTTGTAGACCGGAGTGATCACAAACTTAAGGGATCCACCTTGCTCTTGATCATGAATGCTGGAATTAAAGGTATGGGCCACAACTACTTGACTCTACATATGATATGCTTATGATATGCTTAAGAAAACAAATAAAAGGCTTCCATATAGCATTCCCCCTTTGACTTTCTTTAAGTCAACTTTAAGGTTTCTACATAACAACCTTCTTGACACTCATAAAATGACCCTTCCAATATCCATAGCAAAGTCACAAATAGATAAGTAATGCCTTCTTAACTATAGACTTTTTTTGTTATAAGGTCTTGGACATATACTTATCACCTATGCAACATGTATACTGTTTAAAATATTTAAAATATCTGAATAGTATGAAAATAAACAGATTGGCATATCTACAGAATAGATATCTGGGTGCTATAATTCAAAGGGTAGTATCTGTTCAGACATAGTTTCCCTTTCATTTTACACCAATGCCTTGCAAACACAGAAAAGCTACCTTTCACTGAGGTACAGGGGTTTGTGAGAAAATGACAATCATCACTGTACTTTAAGCTACACTTATTTTCACTGTTGCTCTTCTTAATCTTTTTAATTTTTTAAGTGTGACTCTTCAATAAAATTTCCAGGATACATTAAAAATATCTTCAGAGTCAAATTTGCATAAATTTGCACATGAAAATTTACCTTCTCTGTCTTCTATCAGTTTGACAATGATCCTTCGTATTATGGTTATCCCAAATGTAGCCTGAAATAATAGAAAATATATGATGTATTCTTGCAAATTGTACAAAATTTAAGTAATAACTTCAATGAACCTTAGAACCATGCCTCACTCACCCAATTTTCCTTTTTCTTAATCAAAATTACAGAACAGTATCAACAATCAAGAAATATTTGGTGCCTTATTTTAAAATATGAAGGAAAATTCAGTCTTACCTGTAGCAGTGAGGTTCCTGTAGGTGACTAGTATCACATTTGTGTAGAGACACTTCTGAGAAGGATTTAGCAAAGCCCACTCTTCCTCATTGAAGTGGATGTGCACATCGTCATAGGTCACTGCATCCTAAAATAACACATACATGTGTGACAATGAAGTATAAGACTCACATTGTAAATGTAAACTTCTTTGACAATATAGTCATATAATCCTTGGTGCTTCTCTCACTTATTTTATACATGTACATTATAATGCATTAACCTAGGCACATTAGAAGTAAACTGAATAAGAGGACCGCATGCACCATTTCTTTGGCCGTTTAAGTAGCATATACCCTGAGAAAGAAATCCCAATAAACAGACATAAAGGGAGAGGCAAGCTACCAGAACAACACTACTGAGAACACATCAGAAATAAATTGTACGATAGGGAGAGTCTATCATAGAAATAAACCAGTTCCTGGAACCAACTTCTGTCTTTGTTAGGTTTTCATTGCTGTGTAAAGACACAGCAGGGTCAGGGCAACACTTACAAGGAAAATATTTAATTGAAGTGTCACACTTAAAATTTTAGAGGTTCTCTTATGACAGGGGACATGTCAGCATGGAGGCTGCTGCAGTCCTCGAGGTTAGAGTCCTCACAGCATGACTCAGAGGCAACAGGGCATTGTCTGACACACTGTGCATCATTCTGAGAATAAGAAACATAAATGCCTGACCCTACAGTGATGTGCTTCCTCTAACAGGGTAAAGCCCTTTCCAACAAAGCCACACCACATCTACTATAACTAGTGGGAAGTATGGACTGACAGCTGGGGCACCTTCAAGGCAATAAACTGGACCCTTTGAATGTGGTTGACACTTAGGTGACTAGATCTGTTAGAGGGCCCCTGGCAGTGAAACCAGGACCAATCCCAGTTGCTTGAACAGTGTTTTTGGAGCCCACACCCCATAGTGGGATATCTTTCTCAGTCAAGATAAAAAATAGAGAGGCTTGGTCCTTCCAAAGCTTTGTATGACAGAATTTGTTGACTCCAGAATGAAGACCTTACCCTCTCTGACTACGCAATGTTGAAGGGAAGGGCGAGTGGTTGGAGAAGAAGACTGGGAAGGAGGGATTGGTAAGTGAAATGAAAACAAATTTTAAAAAAATTAAAATAGAAACAAATTTTATGGGAATCATCCACAAAAAGAGGCTGGTTTTGCTCTCATTGTTGCTTTGTAAGGATGGAAAAACTTAGCCTAATATTTCCTAGACTCTGCCCCGTAGCAGTGAGAAGGCAAAATGTCATTCTTGACTGTTTACAACAAGGTGGTTTACCAACAGCATCTGTGAGTGAATGAGAACAGGAAATGGACCTCGTCACACTACCCAGAAGCCCTAGTGAAAGCAGATTTCCTGGGCTAACTGCAGGCTTGGATAGTTCAAATTGATTGGTCTGCACTGGATGCTATGAGATGATTGGTTTGTGATGTGCGGGCTTTGTTGTAACCCTATAAAAGCTGTATGAACCCTGTACCTAGGATTCCTACTCCTCTACCCCACATGGAGTATGGCTGTGGACCCCAGTGCACTGGAATATAAAAGACCTCATGCTTTTTCATCAAGACCACTTCTCATGAGTTATTTGGGGGGACACCTTTCCTGAGTCGGGGTGTGAGGGTCCACTCCCTCAGCGGGTCTTTCAGTTTCAGTAACAAGGATTTTGAAAACAAATTCTTTCCCAGTTTTTATGTATTCAGAATGTGTGTGAAAGATGTTTCCCATGTGTAATTATTACATACCATAGTAGAGATTGTCAGATATCCTGCATCTGGAGGTGAGGTTGTTTTGAGCCTAGAATTTTGGGTTTTGGGATCTGACTCAGGTCATCCCCAAGTAGAATATGTGCTGAGCAAAACAGTAAATGTGATTTCCAGATTGAAAACAACAAGAATAAAACAGAGTACATAAATAAAAATTAAACAATAATCATTGAGAACATGATGCATTAGTATGCATATTCTGTATAAGATAAATTTGCAACATGACTCAAATACAGTGCAAACTAAATTTCTAACAACCTATAAAATGATAATTGATTACAAAGATTCATGCAAATGGGAACCAGTTAGAATCCCAATAGAATTATGAAAAACATAGTACATATGTTGATACAGCATGGCTTCTACATCTATAACAACCATGCAGTTATTGAGAGGTGTACAATATTAGGGAAAGAACAAAGGGGAGGAAGAGAACAAAAAATAAGGGGTAAATACCATCAACTTTAAAAAAAATAAATAAATACATAAAAACAAGAGAAATTCATACACGGAACCTGAGATCTTGTGTAATGTTATCCAGCTACCAATGACTCTATGTGTTCAGAACTTATATACACAGACTCTACCAAAACTAATGCAAAAGTTCACCTAAACTGTTCTGCTTCTGACCCTGAAGCGACTGATATTTGTTTCAAAGTGAGACACCCCATAGTCTAATTTTTCTATGCAAATGGGGGTAATATTCTGCCATCATTCATATAATTATATTTTAATGAACAATGTTATAATTTAATGAGTTCTGTTTATTAAACATATCCCTATAAATAATTGGTATCCAGAAAAAAAAATTTTTAAGAATCTTGGTCCCAAAACACCCACAGAGGGCATACAATCAGGTAGT
Organism: Phodopus roborovskii; assembly: GCF_943737965.1. NCBI lineage: Eukaryota > Metazoa > Chordata > Mammalia > Rodentia > Cricetidae > Phodopus > Phodopus roborovskii. The sequence goes on along the minus strand of NW_026125784.1, from coordinate 112,729 downwards.
TTAAGAAGGGGTAATCAAGAGGACATAAGGACATTGCCACAGACTTAAGAAATAAAGACATATGTTTGTATAGACAAATTGCGTTCATTTCTGGTTAATGATCAAAGAGGAAAGAACCTACAACAGATGGTTATTTTTGTTGTTATTGTTTTTTTTGTTTTGTTTTGTTTTTTGTTGTTGTTTTTTTTTTTTTTAAGACAGAGTTTATCTGTGCAATAAATAGCCTTAGTTGTTTTAGGAACATCTCTGTAGACCCTGCTGGCCTTGGTCTCATATAGCTCTACTTTCCTGTGTCTCCTGAGTGCTGGGATTACAGGCGTGAAAAACCACAATCTCGCTCCTAAAACATTTTGCATTCCACATATGTTGCCTTCTTTAAGTTCTTTCAATGTCTGACCCCAGCTTATTCTTTGAGGAATTTAAATAGTGACAGGATACTGCAAGTTAGGCCAGTAAGGCAATATAAGCTTTCAACAGAAAAGATAGCACCACAATTATTTCATAGTACAGGAGTTACTTTGAATAGCAGATCTGGAGGAAGAAGTGTCAGAAGATAAGAAAAGTAGGGAAGGCAGAACAAAGAAAAGATTAAAGCTGGGACAGAGAGTAATTGCTTAAGCCATGTGTTATTCTAAGTAAGCTTCTCATGAGGAATAGCTTCTTGTATACTATGTCTATTGGGAAATGGAAGGAAATGATAGACTTCTAAGAAGTCAGCAGGTATTACCATTTGATGTGACAACCTTAGGAGAAGGCTACTCAAGCAGTGGAGTACAGGGGGGAAACAGGCAATCCCATTAACATTACTGACTAAGGCCACAGTGTCTATGGGCCTAATAAGCATAGCTCCATGTGGTTTCAATTAGAGCACACCAAGGATTTTTCAAACATTTTCTCTCAGACTGTACATCCAAAACCACAAAAAATATCAGCCCTGTTACATAGTCCACAATAGTTCACCCAGACCAGTTTTGGCTGAATACTTTAACTACAGCAATTTGTATTCATGATAAGGTCTCTCCTCTATCCAGATTCTTGAATGCCTTCATCTGGTGATTCCAAGAAACTGCCCACCAGGAAAATTATGGATTATGTAGGAATGATTAACTGATTCCACATTGCTCACCTCAACTATCATTGATGGAGGACATCTCAGCTTATATCCTTCCTCTCCTTTCTGCACTGTGACTCCACTAGTATCCAAGTGGGTCATGAACTCAATCCTTGCACAAATCCCTCTTCATATATAATTCCCCACACTAATCAGAGATCTTGGGAGTTCACTCAATTTCTGGTCTATTTTCCTTCTCACTGACCAGTCAATGGCCAGGCAGGAAGAAAGTGTAGGTGTTTCTTCCCAGCACTGTATGTGAGACGCATGATTGGGAATTCAAAACAATTCTCAATTATACAGCATAAGACAACCCAAAGTTACAAAAGACTTTGCTCTACTCGGAAATCAATAATAAACATCACTTGAGAAAAGGAATGGAATAAGTAAAATCTAAGAAACATAGGAGAGCAGCAACACAGAGATACAAGCAGTAATGTGTTTAAAAAATACATGTAAAAAGATGCCAATAGCCGGGTGGTGGTGGCACATGCATTTAACGCTAATGCTTAGGAGGCAGATGGAAGCCTATCTCTGTGAGTTCAAGACAAGCCTGGTATACAAGATATAGTTGTGGGACAAGTGGCAAAGTCACAAAAAATGGGGTCTCAAAAATAAATAAATAAATAAAAATTAAAACTAAAAAAGCTAGAAAACAGACACCATCCTTGGCTAGAGGCCTCACTTGAAGAATGCCAGGCCATGGCTAGTTCCACGTATCAATGCCACCATCCTGAGTCCATGGTGCTGGATGCTTGCCCCCCATCGCTGGGTCTCTGCTAGAGAGGATTCAGAAGGAGAGTGCCAGGCCCTGGCTAGATACGCCTATCCATGCAGGAACATCTTGAAACACTGTGTACCAGGATCTGTAACCCCCATTGCCAGGATTCTGCTAGAGGTGAGTCCCGAAAAATTTGCATGAAATTCCCCCCACAACCTAACCTGGAAATTCCCTGGACTGCCTCCAGATCATGCTCTGCCTGTGGCATGTCCACAGCTCAAAAACTCATAGGAAATAGATAATCTAACTTCAACAGAATTGAAGGGAAAAGCAGGGAAAATATATACACAAACCACTGCCAACATCAAATCATAAACAAAAACCATTAATAAAAAATGTCCCTTACTTTCCCTCAATGTTAATGGTATTATCTCACTAATAAATAGAGAAAGGCTAACAGAATTAATATGGAAACAGGATCCATCCTTCTGCTGCACACAATAAACACATCTAAGCTTCAAAGATAGACATTACTCAGGGGTAAAGGGCTTGGAAAAGATCTTCCAATCAACTTGACCCAAGAAGCAAGCAGGTTTGGCTATCGTAATACCTAACAAGTTAGACTTCAAACCAAAATCAATTAAAAGAGATGAAAACAGTCATTTTGTATCCATCACAGGAGAAATCCTAAGCACAAAACCCTCAATTCTGAATCTCTAAGCCCCAAATACAAATACACACACATTCGTAAAAGAAATGGTACTAAAACTCAAACCTCACATAAAACTACACACACTTAGAGTGGGAGACTTCAACACCCCACTCTCACCACTACACAGGAATGCCAGTCAGAAACTTTACAAAGAAACAAAAGAAATAACAGAAGTTATGTTTCAATTTGGTTTCACAGACATCTATTGAACGTTCCATCCAAACCAAAAAATATATAAATTCTTCTCTACTCCACATGGAACATTCTCTGAAATTGACCATATACGAGGTAACATAAAAATCCTCATCCGATACAAAAACATTTGGATATTACCCTGTATCTTATCAGACTACCATGATTTATAATTGGAATTCAATAAAAACAACAACAAATCACAGAAAACCTACAAACTCATGAAAACTGAATAATGCTCAATTTCATCATATTTGGGTCTAAGATGAAATAAAGAAATTAAGGAATTCCTAAAATTCAATGAGGTTGTGGATACAACATACATGAATTAATGGGACACCTTGAAAGCACTGCTATGAGGGAAGTTGATTGCATTAAGTGCCCATATTAAGTAAACAGATGAGAGACACATTAGAGAATTAACAACACAACAGAAAACCTTAGGACACAAATGAAGCAAACTCAACCAACAGGAGTAGGCCCCATTATCAATTTTTGGGCTGAAAATAATAAAGTAGAAAACAGGAAAACATTACAAAATAAATAATTGCAATAAAGAGTTGTTTTTTTTTTTTCAAAAAACTAACAAGTTAGACAAACCTTTATCCAAACTAAACAAAAAGCACAGAGAGAACATGGGAAATTAACAAAATCAGAAACAAAAAGGGGTACAGAACAATAGACACTGAGGAAATCCAGGCAATTTTGAGGTCATATTTTGGAAACATATACCCCACAAAATTTGAAAATTCAAAGGATATGGACAAATTTCTGGACAACTCTTACTTTACAAAATTAAATCAAGAATAGACAAGCAACTTATATTGACCTATAACAACTAACAAAGTAGGAACAATCATACAAAGCCTTCCAAACATAAAAAATCCCAGAGCCAGATGTCTTTTTCAGTGAAGAATTCTACCGAAAATTCATGGAAGAGCTAATATTAATACTCTTGAAACTGTTCCACATAATAGAAAAAGTAGTTTCATTACCAAACACATTTTTTTTAGGCTACAATCACCTTAATACCCATTAACACAAAGACACAACTTAGAGAAAATTACAGACCAATATCCCTCCTGCACATTGATGCAAAAATGCTCAAGAAAATACGGGAAAACCGAATCCAAGAATATATCAGAAAAATCATCTACCATGATCAAGTAGGCTTCATCCTTGGGCTGCAGGGATGACTTCCCATATGAAAATATATCAAATATACCACTATATAAACAAACTAAAAATGAAAAAAACATATGATCATCTCCCTAGATGTAGAAAAAACCTTTGACAACACTCAACAACCTTTCATGTTAAAGGTCTTAGAGAGATCAGGGAAAACAGGAATTTATATTTATATAAACGTAATAAAAGCAATTTGTAGTAAACACAGAGCAAATATCAAGCTGAATGTAGAGAAGCTTAAGGTGATTCCTCTAAATTCACGACAAAGCCTAGGCTGCCCTTTGTCTCCACATCTCTTCATTATTGTATTTCAAGTGCTAGATAAAGAAATAAGACAAGAAAAGGATATCAAGAGTATACAAATTGAGAGGAAGAATTCAATCTTTCTCTATTTTCAGAAGATATGATAGTTTAAATAAGCAACCAAAAACTCTACCATGGTACTCCTACAGCTGAAAAACACATTCAGCAATTTATCAGCATACAAGATAAACAACAAAAAAAAAAAAAGATCATAGCCAATCTATATTCAGACAACAAAGGAGCTGATAAAGAAATCAGAGAAACACTGATTTCAACAAACTCAACGTGGGCACTGAGTCTCGTGTTTGTGTTTCTTAGGCAATAGTTGCACAGCAAAAGAACAACATTGGTGCTGAAACCCAGGCAGGCTCTCCTTGAGGGTCACTGGCAGCTGTCTGCTGGTGGGCGGCCTGCCAGAGACACTCGGGATCCTGTTTCCGATACCAGTAGTCTGCCTCCACACCCCCACCCCCCCCGTTTGCTGGAAATACCACCCCACACAGGCTTCAATTAGGTAAGGTAACCTTTTAAATTTTAACCCATTTCCTTAAGGTCTGGTACATTCCTCAGGGGTAGAAGACATACCACCTAGGGTGGTATATCTGCTCTGCTCTCGAACTGCTGAGTCCTTCTGGCTTCTATTGGCCCTGGCAACGTTTTCAGGCTGACCAGCTTCAAATAACACTCTGCCATTCCCGCTATGGTGTGGCCACGCTCTTGGGCTGGCGAGTTCCAAGACTACCTGGTCACCTTTCCTCTCTACCCATGGGGAATAAACTGACTAAGGAAATATCCCCCACCACTCTAATGGGATGCCTGATAGAAAATTTAAAACCCTTTCACTTAATGCCACTTGTTAAGGCACCCAGACTTCTTTACCTTTGTACTAAAAAGAGGCCTAGATATCCCCTAGAAAATTCAAATTGGCCACATAACAGCTCTCTAGATCCCGATATTTTACAAGATCTTTCAAATTACTGCCAGTGCACAGGTAGATGGAATGAGTTTTTCTATCTCTCTATTAAACAATCTCTTTCCCTAAACTTGGTTCTGTTCTCTTCCCACCACACTAAAACTCTCCTGCCTGCCGCAGCTGCAGCCTGTCTCAGGGCAGTAGGCTGGGCTGAGGCAGCATCTACTCAAGACAAAATTGAATCGCAAAACTTTATGATTTCTGCCAGCTTTTGGGGATATGTTTATGGCAGCTGCCGTTTTCACATTGTGGCTGAGACTCACCCACACATGGTTCTTCCCTCTGCTACACCAGCCACGTAGGCACAGAGAGTCTAGCCAGCTTCTGCCACCAACAGAACCTGTAATTCATTTACCTTTTGCTTTTATTCTTTTATTTGCTTTATTCTTTATTCTTTGTCTCTAATTTCTATTTTCACTATGTCATACATAGCTTCACATTCTAGTATCGTGGTAAATAAGGATCAGGATAAACAAATAGGCTGAGTAGATGTTTATTCAGGGAGAAATAACTTACAACCTAGACAGATGAACACCAGGAAATTCAACCAGATCCTCTCCTGTCCGAGTCACGCCAGAAAGAGAGCGCCTTTCCTGGCCCCCCTCCAACCTCCCTTCCACAGGTCACTTCCGCCCATGGCTCCACCCCCGCAACGGGTGTGGTCAGTGCCAGAGAAGGACTATCTCACTACATTCTAGTCCTCCTCAATTTTACACAAGTCCTGTTTAATATATCTGTACATTTAACTTAAATTTAACTTTATGTAAATGTAAGATAACTTCATGCAACTTAAATTCAACTGTACTAAGTCTCAAATATTTCTAAATTGTTATGTGCCTTTTAATGGTGGTAAATATTTAAGGTTATAAATGTCTATTTCAAGCTAACAAAATATCTATGCCACCCAGTCTTTCCTGTGAGCTGTTTATTAAGGTTAAGCCTCTATTATCAAAGGGAGTTTTTCTCTACCTCTTTGTCCTCTATGGTTATAAGTCTAACCTACTAAGCTAAAACCAGTTACAGACAGGCTGCAGGGCCCTGAGTAAAACACAATAAAAGCAAGGATGTAAAAAGTCTGTCTTACCCTGACTTGGCAGGGTTCAGCAGTCAACAGTCTTCTAATGACTGAAATCTACTCAGCATTCTTTCTTTGAGTATCTCATCTTGAACCACAAAACTTTCTAGAGACTTCATTGAATCAGTATGTCTCTTGCTTTCTACAACTACAAATGATTCCATATTTTTAATATTTTCATTCTTAGATATTATCTGAATGGCATGTAAACTGCCTTCCAGAAACAATGTTCTATCTGATAGCTTTCCATTATCCTCAGACATGGAACGGATTCTGCTAGTCTTTCCATCGGATGTTCCAGTTGTTTAACCTTATTAGCAGCTTCGCTCACTCAGGAATTAGCAGTTTGTGACAGCATGTTAATGCAGTGCACTGTTTCTGTTTTGGTTATTGAAGCATTTGACATAGAAAAAATTCTGTTTTCTAGTTGGTCATTTTTATGTTCCATGTTTTCTATTCTAGATGCCAGCTCTCAATTTGCATCTCTAATATTCTGAATCTTTTTCTCATCAGGTTCATACCCATTGCCTTTGCAAAAAAATAATAATAATGCATATATTGGTTAAGCCATGATTTTCTTCTCGTTAAAATACCTTCTACATATGAAGTAAAGTAATTTCTAAAGTCTTGCATCATAAGATTATCCATCCTAGGTTTGGAACAATCGATCTATACATTTTATCGTCTAAAATTGCGAAGAATATTGCATTTACCTTAGGTGTAATTCTGCTGTCCTTGAACTTTGACAGGTTTAGTTATTGCACTCAGCTTGTGGTGGTAATGCCTGTAGTTTCCCCACCAAATCGCATCTGGCAGCAGACAATTCGCCTGATGTTGGTCCCTGAAGAATAGCTCTTAACAAACTAAGGCAAGCAAAATTTTGTTAAATGAATGAGTGAAAGGAGCCTTGAGCAAATTTTGGGGACCCCAGGACTAACAGGTGTTGCCTCTACTGGCACATTTGAGCTGCAGGAAACACACCAGCTGGACAGGCGCCATGTGTGCCACAGCTGCAAATGCAAAGTGGGGAATTGGCAAAAGATAAGAAGCAGTATGAGCTTTCTCAGGGCTGAGGTGGGGGGGTAAAGTTGTAGGACAGCGGCAAATGTCCCTCAAGCTGTGGTATGGCCACCTGGTTAGGCAAGGAACCCTGCCCATTCTGGGATGGTGTGGGGAAGCCAGCAGTGTCTGCTGCCTTGGTGAAAACCAGGTTCGGTAAAAATCCAGATTCTGCTTCTGACACCAGATATTGATGTTCGGTAAGGATCAGGAGAAAAAAAAATAGGCTGAATAGATGATTATTCAGGGAGAAATAACTTACAACATAGACAGATGAACTCCAGCAGGTTCCTGGTCCCAGGAAGCTGTTCCTGTGCTGTAGGCAAGAGATCTCTCCCAGTATCCTCCTCAAAATTAGTTCCCCCGGGTCACATCCAGCACTGTCTCCACCCCCAATGGGCGTGGTCTATGCTGCAGGCAGGGACAAGGTAATTATCTCACTACAAATACTGAATGTTCCATTTAATTCATATGTCAAACTTTAGTCAACCAATGGTGGGGCAATGGTAGAGGTGTTCTATTAATATGTCTAAAGAGCAAATAAGAATTGCTTCCCTAATACTAAAGACACTCCATAACTGCACATATGTAATTGGGATGAGGGGATGGAAAGGGAGGGTCATTAGAGTGCTTGTGAGAGGGCAGAGAGGGTAAAACGGAGGGATGGAGTGAAGGTGGTTGGGAGGGATGGAGGGGGAACTGGGATCAATGTGTACAATAATAAATTAAATTTAAAAAAGGTTTTGACACCAATATTTAAGTTCAAGTACAAGTTACTGTGGAAAAGGATTTCTATTTTTGTTTCCACAGAAAATGAAAAGATGTGGATTCCTTCCAGACTAATGTGGTTTGATCAAACCAGACCATCTGAAACAGAATACCAGGTGATCCTACATTCAAAACAGCTGGACAAAGCAGCCTGACAGACTACAGCCAAGATTTCTGACTCTTCTTCGAATTCCTCATGACAGCGCCCTTACCAGCAGGAAGTAGTTTGGAAAGAACAACGCCCAAATATTGTCTATAAATGTTTGTTTTCATTTAAATGGACTTAGTTATATAAAATTAAAAAAAAAAAAGATGAAAGAAACAAACCAAGCTAAGAATGGGCATGCATAACTAAGAAAATAAAACAAAAACAAAAAAGAATAAAGTCAAGTATGATATCTAATATGTTCACAAAATTATTTACATGATGTAGGCTTCCTCTTCCATGATTTCTTCCCTATTACCTGATATCAAGATGATAAAACAGGATTTAAAATACGTACAGGTTTAGAAATGTGGATGAACAAAATTGTGGCAAGTTCTTTGCCATGACCTATGTCAGTTTTCTGAGAATATACTGTAGTTCCTCCTACAGGAATACTCAAGGGTGTAACCTTCTTGTGAGAAACCATGAACAATCACATACTCACACACTGACATCACATAATTAAAATTAAATCAAATCTCTAAACAGATTTCCATATTTGAATATTTTTCTCCAATGAGTACTCAATCCTGTAACCATTGTGTTCAGGGTCTTAAAGTATTCAAACTTTTCCCTCCAATAATAATTATTTCATGTAAAAGAAAGTAAGCATGAAGGATTGGGCTTAGAGATAGCAATCCATCTGAATGAGGTTTTTATGTAAATCAAGTCAAGTGTTACCATGAAACATGGTTCCCTTACCAGTGAAGTTCCAGGACTTTTTTCCACATGAGTCTGCAAGTGAGAACAAAACAGAGACATTGTAGTGCTTGAACTGATTGTTCACACGTGTCAGATATTTTTCTCTCCAGAAAACTATGTAGCTCAATGTGTGTTGAATGAAGATCATACCACATTCTTTCTAGGAAGATTCCTTTCCATAAGGGTTTTCTTAGGCTCACAAAGATTATTGGGATAAGCAAAGTGCACAGCATTACAACAATGGATACATGTATAGTGTTTTTATGCACTATGATTTATTTCTTTGATTATAAACACTAATTATACATAGAGAGGCTTTACCACATGGGATACATTCATTATATTTCAAGTATAAATTCTTTTATGACGTAAGATATTGCTGGGATATGCAAAGGCTTTATCACATTCATGGCATCCATAAGGTTTCTCTACATTATGTGTTCTTATATGACTTTTAGGCACATCATATGTTGTGAAGGCTTTACTACATTGACTACATTGTTAGGGTATCTTTCCAGTATGTGTACGTTTATGACGTACCAGATTGTTGTGTTGTGAAAAAGCTTTACCACATTGATTACATCCATAAGGTTTCTCTCCAGTATGTGTTCTATGATGAGACTGAAGATTACTGGCACATGAAAACGTTCTACCACATTGATACATATATAGGGTTTCTCTCCAGTATGTGTTCTATGATGATATTTGAGAGTACTGTCATGTGAAAATGCCCTACCACATTGATTACATACATAGGGTTTCTTTCCAGTATGTGTTTTATGATGAGATTTGAGAGTACTGTCATGTGAAAATGCCCTACGACATTGATTACATACATAGGGTTTCTCTCCAGTATGTGTTCTCTGATGAGACTGGAGAATCCTGACACGTGAAAATGCTCTACCACATTGATACATACATAGGTTTTCTCTCCAGTATGTGTTCTATGATGAGATTGTAGTATACTAACTTGTGAAAATGCCCTACCACATTGGTTACATACATAGGGTTTCTCTCCAATATGTGTTCTTTTATGACATACTATATAACTGTATTGTGAAAAACATTTGCCACATAGATTATAGTCTTGTGTTGTCCCTCCAGTATATGTTCTAATATGTCTTTTAAGCATAGTATGTCTTGCAAATGTTTTACTACATTGAATACATTAATATGTGTTTTTTACCATGTGTGCTCTGTCATTGAGAAAAAGGAAATTGTGACATGCAAAGACATCACCACACTATAGACTTCTAAACGGTTTCTCTCCAGTATGAATTTTTTCAAGCCATTGAAGATGCCTGTAACCCACAAAGTTTTTCACACATTCATTGTGTATATTCACAGGATTTACTTCCTTATGGCTTCTTTGATTCCTGCAAAGATAATTAGCATATGTAAAAAATTATCACATGCATGAAACTAAAGAAACTTTCTACATGTATAAAATAAAGTTGTAATTTGGCCTAATTGTAAATAAGAATCAGATCTTGAGTTATACATTCATAATGCTTCTTTAATGTGGTATTGTTTTGTTTTCATTGAAGATACCTGTGGATTCAGAGTAAGAGCTTTATTTCATGGCATCTATTTACATAAAATCTCCCACATAATTGAAAAAATTGAAATGACTCAGAGATTTGCCATATTTATACTATTTATCAGTTTTTCCTTCATAGAAATCATACCACATTGGCTAAATATACCAGTACAAATGAAAGAATTCACACATTACAAAGGTCATATGGGTTTACTACAGTGTAAATTGATGGTATCTTTCAGATGAATTAGGAATACTGATAAATTTGAAAGTTGTTTCATGCTCAACACATATCCTCAAAGTAGGGACTACTAAATATCTTTCATTTCTTCTCGCTGTCATAAGAGATGTACGTTGTGTATTTCTACATTCTAAATTCACTTGGCTTGTATTTAGAATAAACTAAATACTTTTTTATCCAACATTTTCTAATACAGAATGTCTCTGTGTAAACCTAGCTATCCTGGAACTCACTTTGTAGACTGGGGTGATCACAACCTTAAGGGATCCACCTTGCTCTTGACCATGAATGTTGGAATTAAAGGTATGGGCCACAACTACACGGCTCAACATATGATATGCTTATAAAACTAAGAAAACAAATAAAAGGTTTCCACATAGCATTCACACTTTGACTTTCTTTAAATCAACTTTAAGGTTTCTTTGTAACAACCTTCTTGACACTCATAAACTGACCCTTTCAATATCCATAGCAAAGTCACAAATAGATAAGTAATGCCTGCTTAACTACAGACTTTTTTCTTAGGAGGTCTTGGACATATACTTATCACCTATGCAACATGTATATTGTTTAAAATATCTGAATAAAATGGAACTAAACAGACTGGCATATCTACAGAATTGATATCCGGGTGCTATAATTCAAAGGGTGATATATGTTAAGACATAGTTTCCTTCTCATTTTACACAAATGCCTTGCAAACACAGAAGAGCTACCTTTCACTGAGGTACAGGGTTTTGTTATTAAATGACAATCATCACTTTAAGCTACACTTATATTCACTGTTGTTCTTCTTAATATTTTAATTTTTTAAGTGTGACTCTTCAATAAAATTTCCAGGATACATTAAAATATCTGCAGAGCCATATTTGCATAAATTTGCCCATGAAAATTTACCTTCTGTGTCTTCTAGAAGTTTGACAATGATCCTTCGTATTATGGTTATCCCAAATGTAGTCTGAAATAACAGATAATATATGATGTATTCTTGCAAATTGTACAAAATTTAAGTAATAACTTCAATGAAACTTAGAACCATGCCTCACTCACCCAATTTTCCCTTTTCTTAATCAAATTACAGAATAGTATCAATAATCAAGAAACAGTTGGTCCCTTATTTTAAAACATGAAGGAAAATTCAGTCTTACTGGTAGCAGCGAGATTCCTGTAGGTGACCACCATCACATTTTTGTAGAGACACTTCTGACAAGGATATAGCAAAGCCCACAATTCCTCAGTAAAGTGGATGTGCACATCGTCATAGGTCACTACACCCTAAAATAACACAAAGAAATATAATACATTGTACATGTAAACTTTTTGACAATATAGTCATATAATCCTTGGTGTTTCCCTCACATATTTTACACATGAACATTATGATACATTCACCCAGTCACATTAGAAGTAAACTGAATTAGTGGTCCACATGCAACATTTCTTTGGCCATTTAAGTTGCATATACCCTGAGAAAGAAATCCCAATAAACAGACATAAAGGGAGAGGCAAGCTACCAGAACAACACTACTGAGAACACATCAGAAATAAATTGTATGATTGGGAGATTCTATCATAGAAATAACCCAGGTCCTGGAACCAACTTCTGTCTTTGTTAGGTTTTCATTGCTGTGTAAAGACACAGCAGGGTCAGGGTAACACTTACAAGGAAAATATTTAATTGAAGTGTCACACTTAAAATTTCAGAGGTTCTGTTATGGCAGGGGACATGTCAGCATGGAGGCTGCTGCAGTCCTAGAGGTTAGAGTCCTTACAGCATGACTCAGAGGTAACAGGGCATTGTCTGACACACTGTGCATCATTCTGAGAATAAGAAACATCAATGCCTGACTCTACCGTGATATGCTTCCTCTAACAGGGAAAGCCCTCTCCAACAAGGACACACCACACCTACTGTAACTAGTGGGAACTCACAGCATATGGAATGACAGCTAGGGTACCTTCAAGGCAATAAACTGAACCCTTTGAATGTGGTTGACAATTAGGTGACTTGATCTGTTAGGGGGCCCCTTGCAGTGAAACCAGCACCCTACCCAGTTGCTTGAACAGTGTTTTTGGAGCTCACACCTTATAGAGGGATACCTTTCTCAGTTGAGATAAAAGATAGAGAGGCTTGGTTCTTCGTCAGATTTGTATGCTGGACTTTGTTGACTCCTGAATGAGGGCCTTACACTCTCTGACTATTAAAAGTTGCAAGGAAGGGAGAGTAGTTGGGGAAGAAGAGTGAGAAGGAGGGATTGGCATGTAAAATGAAAACAAATTAAAAAAAATTAAAATAGAAACAAATTTTATTAGAATCATCCACAAAAAGAGACTGGTTTTGCTCTCATTGTTGCTTTGTAATGATGGGAAAATTTAGCCTAATATTTCCTAGGCTCTGCCCCCTAGCAGTGAGAAGGCAAAAGGTCATTCTTGACTGTTTACAACAAGGTGGTTTATCGACAGCACCTGTGAGTGAATGAGAACAGGAAATAAACTTTGTCACACTACCCAGAAGCCCTAGAGAAGGCAGACTTCCTGGTCTAACCCCAGGCTTGAATAGTTCAAATTGATTGGTCTGCACTGGATGCTATGAGATGATTGGTTTGTAATGTGTGGGCTTTTTTGTAACCCTATAAAATCTGTATGAACCCTGTACCCAGGGTTCCCAGTCCTCTACCCCACACGGAGTATGGCTGTGGACCCCACGGCACTGGAATATAAAAGACCTCATGCTTTTTTATCAAGACTGCTTCTTATTAGTGATTTGGGGGTACTACCTTTCCTGAGTTGGTGCGTGAGGGTCCACTCCCTCAGCGGGTCTTTCAGCTTCAGTAACAAAGATTTTGAAAACAAATTCGTTCCCAGTTTTTATATATTTGGATTGTGTGTGAAAGATGTTTCCCATGTGTAATTATTACATACCATAGTAGAGATTGTCAGATACCATGCATCTGGAGGTGACATTGTATTGAGCCTAGAATTTTGGGTTTTGGAATCTTACTCAGGCCATCTCCAAGTAGAATATGTGCTGAGCAAAACAGTAAATGTGATTTCCACATTGAAAACAACAAGAATAAAATAGAGTACAAAAATAAAAATTAAACTATAATCATTGAAAACATGATGCATTAGTATGCATATTCTGTATGAGAAAAATTTGCAACATGACTCAAATACAGTGAAAACTAAATTTCTAACACCCTATAAAATGATATCTGATTAAAAAGATTGATGCAAATGTGAACCAGTTAGAATCCCAATACGATTATGAAAACCATATAATACATATATTGATACAGCATGGCTTCTACACCTACAACAACCATGCAGTGATCTAGAGGTGTACAATATTAGGGAAAGAACAAAGGGGAGGAAGAGGAAAAAAAAATAAGAGGGGAAAACACCATCAACTTTTTGTCAAAAAAAAAAAAAAAAAAAAAAAAAAAAACAAGAAAAATTCATTCACGTAACCTGAGATTTTTGTGTAATGTTACCCAGCTACCGATGACTCTATGTGTTCAGAACTTATACACACAGACTCTTACAAAATTAACTCAAAAGGATGCCTAAACTGTTCTGCTTCTGACCCTGCAGTGACTGATATTTGTTTCAAAGAGAGACACCACATGGTCTAAATTTCTCTATGCAAATGGGGGTAATATTCTGCCATCGTTCAGAGAATTATATTTTAATTTAATGAGCAATGTTTCAAATTAATGAGTTCTGTTTATTAAACATATCCGTATAAATAATTGGTATCCAAAAATAAAGTTTTTAAGAAGCTTGGTCCAAAAAATTCCACTGAGGGCATCCAATCATGTAGTTTAAGCAGGGATAATCAAGAGGACATAAGGACATTGCCACAGACTTAAGAAATAAGTAAAGAAATATGTCTGTATAGACAAATTGTGTTCATTTCTGGTAATGATCAAAAAGGAAAGAACCTACAACAGATTGTTATTTTTGTTGTTATTGTTTTTTTTTTTTTTTTTTTTTTTGAGACAGAGTTTATTGGTGCAATAATAAATAGCCTTAGTTGTTTTAGGAGACAGATACTGCAAGTCGGGCCAGTAAGGCAATGTAAGCTTTCAACAGAAAAGATAGCACCATAATATTTCATAGTACAGGAGTAACTTCGAACAGTAGATATGGAGGGAGAAGTGTTAGAAGATGAGAAAAGTAGGGAAGGCAGAACAAAGAAACGATTAAAGCTGGTGCAGGGAGTTATTGGTTAATCCATGTGTTATTTTAAGTAAGCTTTTCATGAGGAATAGCTTCTTGTATACTACATCTATGGGAAAATGGAAGCAAACGATAGACTTCTAAAAAGTCAGCAGGATTTACCATTCGATAGGACAAACTCAGAAGGCTAATCAAGCAGTTGAGTACAGGGGGAAAACAGGCAATCCCATTAACATTACTGACTAAGGCCACAGTGTCCATGGGCCTAATAAGCATAGCTCCATGTGGTTTCAATAGAGCACACCAAGGATTTTTCAAACCTTTTCTCTTCTCAGACTGTACATCCAAAACCACAAAAAATATCAGCCCTGTTACATAGTCCACAATAGTTCACCCAGACATGTTTTGGCTGAATACTTTAACTATAGCAATTTGTATTCATGATAAGGTCTCTCCTCTATCCAGATTCTTGATAGCCCTCATCTGGGGGTTCCAAGAAACTGCCCACCGGGAAAATTATTGATTATGTAGGAATGATTAACTGATTCTACATTGCTCACCTCAACTATCATTGAAGGAGGAAATCTCAGCTTATATCCTTCCTCTCCCTTTCTGCACTGTGACTCCACTAGTATCCAAGTGGGTCATGAACTCAATCCTTGCACAAATCCCTCTTCATATATAAGTCCCCACACTAATCAGAGATCTTGGGAGTTCACTTATTTTCTGGTCTATTTTCCTTCTCACTTACCAGTCAAGGGCCAGGCAGGAAGGAAGTGTAGGTTTTTCTTCCCAGCACTGTACGTGAGAAGCAGGATTGGGAGTTCAAAACAATTCTCAATTATACAGCATAAGACAACCCAAAGTTACAAAAAAAAACTTTGCTCAACTCAGAAATCAATAATAAACATCACTTGACAAAAGGAATGGAATAAGTAAAATCTAAGAAACATAGGAGAGCAGCAGCACAGAGATACAAGCAGTAATGTGTTTAAAGAACATATTTAAAAAGATGCCAATAGCTGGGTGGTGGTGGCACATGCATTTAACGCTAGTGTTCAGGAGGCAGATGGAAGCCAATCTCTGTGAGTTCAAGACAAGCATGGTATACAAGATATACTTGTGGTACAAGCAGCAGAGTCTCAAAAAAATGAGGTCTCAAAAAATAAATAAATATTAAAAAGAAAACAGCTAGAAAAACAGATACCATCATTGGCTAGAGGCCTCACTTGAAGAATGCCAGGCTCCAGGTAGATCCAAATATCATTGCCACCATGCTGAGTCCATGGTCTTGGATGCTTGCCCCCCATCGCTGGGCTTCTGCTAGAGAGGATTCAGAAGGAGAGTGTCAGGCCCTGGCTAGATCTGCCTATCCATGCAGGAACCACTTGAAACTTTGTGTACCAGGATCTATGACCCCCATTGCCAGGATTCTGCTAGAGTGAGTCTGGGAAAAATTTGCATGAAATTCCCCACCACACCCTAACCTGGAAATTCCCTGGATTGGCTCCATATCATGCTCTGCCTGTGGCATGTCCACAGCTCAAAAACCCATAGGAAATAGATAATCTAACTTCAAAAGAATCCAAGGGGAAAGCAGAGTAAATATATACACAAAACCACTGCCAACATCAAATCATAAACAAAAATCATTAACCAACAATGTCCCTTACTTTCCCTCAATGTTAATGGTATTATCTCACTAATAAATAGAGAAAGCCTAACAGAATGAATACGGAAACAGAATCCATCCTTCTGCTGCACACAAGAAACAAATCTAAGCTTCAAAGATAGATGTTACTCAGGGTAAAGGGCTTGGAAAAGATCTTCCAATCAACTGGACCCAAGAAGCAAGCAGGTTTGGCTACCTTAATACCTAACAAATTAGACTTCAAACCAAAATCAATAAAAAGAGATGAAAAAAGTCATTTTGTATTCATCACAGGAGAAATCCTAAGCACAAAACCTCAATTCTGAACCCCTATGCGCCAAATACAAACGCACCCACAATCGTAAAAGCAATGGTATTAAAACAAAAACCTCACATAAAACCACACACACTTAGAGTGGGAGTCTTCAACACCCCACTCTCACCACTAGACAGGACCACAAGTCAGAAACTTTACAAAGAAACAAAAGAACTAACAGAAGTTATGTCTCAATTGTGTTTCACAGACACCTATTGAACGGTCCATCCAAACAAAAAAGAATATAACTTCTTCTCTGCTCCACATGGAACATTCTCTGAAATTGACCATATACTAGGAAACATAAAAATACTCACCCGATACAAAAACATTTGAATATTACCCTGTATCTTATCAGACCATCATGCTTTATAATTGGAATTCAATAAAAACAACAAGAAATCACAGAAACCCTACATACTCATAGAAACTGAATAATGCTCAATTTCAACATACTTGGGTCTAAGAAGAAATAAAGAAATGAAGGAATTCCTAAAATTCAAAGAGGTTGTGGATACAACATACATGAATTTATGGGACACCTTGAAATCACTGCTAAGAAGGAAGTTGATTGCATTTAGTTCCCATATGAAGAAAACGGATGAGAGACACATTAGAGAATTAACAATACAACTGAAAACCTTAGGACACAAATGAAGCAAACTTAACCCTCAGGAGTAGGCCCCATTATCAATTTTTGGGCTGAAAACAATAAAGTAGAAAGCAGGAATACGATTCAAAGAAAAAAAATCAATGCAATAACGAGTTGCTTTTTTTGTCAGAAAATCAACAAGGGAGACAAACCTTTATCCAAACTAAACAAAAAGCAAAGAGAGAAAATGGAAATTAACAAAATCAGAAACAAAAACAAAAAGGGGTACAGAACAGTAGACACTGAGGAAATCCAGAAAATTTTCATGTTATATTTTGAAAACTTATACTCCACAAAATTTGAAAATTCAAAGGATATGAACAAATTTCTGGATAACTCTTACTTAACAAAATTAAATCAAGACTACACAAGCAACTTATATTGACCTATAGCAACTAACAAAGTAGGAGCAATCATACAAAGCCTTCCAACATAAAAAAATCCCAGAGCCAGATGTCTTCTTCAGTGAAGAATTCTACAGAAAATTCATGGAAGAGCTAATATTAATACTCTTGAAACTGTTCCACACAATAGAAACAGAAGTTTCATTACAAAACACTTTTTCGAGGCTACAATCAACTTGATACCCATTCACACAAAGACACAACTAAGAGAAAATTACAGAACAATATCCCTCCTGCACATTGATGCAAAAATACTCAAGAAAATATGGGAAAACCGAATCCAGGAATGTATCAGAAAAATCATCTACTATGATCAAGTAGGCTTCATCCTTGGGTAGCAGGGATGGCTTCACATATGAAAATATTTCAAATATACCACTATATAAGCAAACTAAAAATGAAAAATCACATGATCATCTCTCTAGATGTAGAAAAAAACCTTTGACAAAATTCAACATCCTATCATGTTAAAGGTCTTGTAGAGATCAGGGATAACAGGAATTTATAGAGACATAATAAAAGCAATATGTAGTAAACACAGAGAAAATATCAAGCTGAATGTAGAGAAGCTTAAGGCAATTCCTCTAAAATCAGTACAAAGACTAGGCTGCCCTCTGTCTCCATATATCTTCATTATTGTATTTGAAGTGCTATCTAAAGAAATAAGACAAGAAAAGGATATCAAGAGGATACAAATTGAGAGGAAGTACTCAATCTTTCTCTATTTTCAGAAGATATGATAGTTTACATAAGCAACCAGAAAACTCTACCATGGTACTCCTACAGCTGAAAAACACATTCAGCAATGTTTCAGCATACAAGATAAACTAAAAAAAAATTGTAGCCATTCTATATTCAGACAACAAAGGGGCTAATAAAGAAATCAGAGAAACATCACCCTGTACAATAGCCACAAACAACATAAACTACCTTGGGGTAACACTTATCAAACAAGTGAAAGACCTATATAATAGTAATTTGTGTATTTACAAAAAGAAATTAAAGAAAACACCAGAAAATGTAAAGATCTCCCAATCTCATGGATAGGTAGAATCAACATAGTAAAAATGGCAATTTTCTCAATGGCAATCTACAGATTCAATTCAATATCTAATAAAATTCCAGCACAATTCTTCACTGACCTTGAAAAAAATAATAATCAACATTATATTGAAAAACAAAAGAACAAGAATAGCCAAAACAACCTGTATAATAAAGGAACTTCACGAGGCATCATCATCCCTGAGTTTAAGATCTGCTACAGAGCTTTAGTTGTGAAAAGCGCCTTGTATTAGCACAAAGATAGACAAGTAGCTCAATGAAATTTAATAGAAAATCTTGGTATTATCCCACACACATATGAGCACCTGACTTTTGACATAACAGCTAAAAGTCGTACAATGGCATAAGCAAAGCATCTTCAACAAGTGGTGCTGGTACAAATGGATGATGGTATATAGAAGAATGAAGATAGATCTATGTCTATAGCCATGTACAAAACACAAGTACAAATGGATCCCTCCATGAATCCATCCACACTGAACCTCTTAGGAAAAAAAAAATTAGAGGTACTCTTGAACTAATTGGTACAGGAGACTGTTTCCTGACAATAACTCCAGAAGCATAGACACTGAGATCAGCAAATAATGAATGGGACCTATTGAAACTTAGAAGTTTCTCTAAGGCAAAGAACACAGTGGACAAGACCCAATGGCAGCCTACAGACTGGGAAAAGATTTTCACCAATCTTACATCCGACAAAGGGCTGATCTCCAAAATATACAAAGAACTCAAGAAACTAGTCAACAAAACACCAAATAATTCTATGAAATGGGGTATAGAAATGAATAGAGAACTCTAAATAGGGGGAATGATGAAATACACTTAAGAAAGTGTTCAATATCTTTGGCTAATAAGGAAATACAAATTAAAACAACTTTAAGATACCATCTTATTGCTGTCAGAATGGCTAAAATTGGAAACAGCAATGACAACTTATGCTTTGCAGGTGGATCTGTAAACTTGAGAGCCATTTTGCAGACTAGCATGGCTGTTCCTCAGGATAATGGGAATCAGTCTACCACAGGACCCAGTAACCTAACTCTTATGCACATACCCAAATGATCCACATCCATGGAACCAAGACTTGTGCTCACATATATTCATAGCAATATTATTTATAATAGCAAGAACATGGAAGCAACTTAGATGCCCCTCAACTGAAGTATGTATAAAGGAGATGCGCCACATTTACACAATGGAATACTACTCTGTGCCGGGGTGGGGGGGGAGACAACGAAATCTTGAATCTCACACACAAGTGGATGGAACTTGAAGAAACCATCCTGAATGAGGTATCCCAGTCACAGAAAGATAAACATGGTATGTATTCATTCATATGTGGATTTTAGACATTGTGCAAAAGATAACCACCATACAAATTACACTGCCAGAGAAACTAGGATACAAGGAGTATTCTAAGAGTTTCTTATAAGGTCATTCACAGAAGCAGGAAGGGACACGGTCCCCAGAGCATATGGGATTTGGGGGTTTTGAGTGGAGAGTGAACTAGCAAAAGAAAAGAAGTAGGAGAGTAAAGAACATTGGACTAGGAAGATTTGGTCAGAAAAGGAATGGACTTGAGAAGAGATGAGAAGAGAAGAGAATAGAAGAGGATAGGTAGGAGAGGACAAGAGAGATAGAGACTATAAAAATGGGAGCCATTATAGGTTAGAAGAGGAAACTGAACCTAGAGAAATGTCCAGAGTCCTACAAGAGTGACCCCAACAATTTGTGCAACAGTGTAAAGGCTACCATAAATTCCCTTCCCTGACAATGAGATCAACGACTGACTTATCCACCATCATGGAGCCCTCATCTAGTAGCTGATGGAAACAGAAGCATACATGCACAACTAAACACTGAGCAAAACTGGAATTCAGATGAGGGAGGACAAGGCCACACTGCAAAAACACATAGACACAGCTGACCTGAACAAGGAGGAGCTAATGGGGCTCCAGACTTATAGCTGGGAATCCAACATGGGACTGACACAGACCCCTGTGTAGTGAGATAGTCCTTCTGTGGCACTGAACACGCCCATTGGGGGTGGAGCCCTGAGCGGAAGTGACCTGTGGAAGGAAGTCTGAGGGAGAGCCAGTAAAAGCTCTCTTGCTGGTGTGACTCGGACAGGAGAGGATTGGGTTGAATTCCCTGCTGTTTATCTGTGTAGTTTGTAAGTTATTTCTCCCTAAATAAACATCTATTCGGCCTATTTGTTTATACTGATCCTTATTTAACCACGATATCTGGTGTCAGAAGTGGGATTTTATTTAGACAGAAAAGTGACTGCAGATGCAAGATGGACATTGCTATAGAGTTCCTGCTTCATGGAAGAGTCTGCCAGACAGTCTGCAGGACACAGAGGAAAATGACTGACAAACTGCCATACAAAGTTTCCTGGTTTGCTGAAGAGTCTGCCAGACACACGATGGCCTATGGGCTGAAGATGAAAGATTACAAAAGAACTTCGGGTGACCAGGCAGTGAGTTGTCTCTATCATTTCTTGAGCTTATATATTATCCTTCTGTGGTCTTTGAAGGAGTTGATGATGGATACTTATGGTTATAGTTTTCCTTAGTTAGGATTAAAGATAAGTTACACATAGGGCTTTAGACTCACAAAGATAGAATAGAAGATGGAATATTTTCTTAAATCTTACTAAATGTTAATGGACTAAATATTGTCAACTGTGATTCTTATTTGATAACTGTTATGTTATATATTTTCTATGTTAAGGTTAAAACCCTTCCTTTTATTTAGACAGAAAAGAGGAGATGATGGGAGTCATTCTGTATATGTTTCTCATACTGGTTAATAAATAAAGCACTGTTGGCCAATAGGAAAGGAAGATAGGAGGGCCTAGGAGACAAGGAGGAAATTGGAAGTAGTAAGGAGGAGTCAGGATGGAAAGCCTGGAGAGAATAGAACCGCCAGCCGCCTCTCCCTGGTAAGACCACGTGGAAATACATAGAAATGGGTTAATAATTAAGATAGAGCTAGCCGATAAGAAACTAGCACCTGGCAAACAGCATAATATCAAATACAGAATCTCTGTGCGTTATTTGGGGCTGGCAGCGTGGCAGCAGGACAAGACCAGGCGGCGGGCAGAAAAACCATACTCCTTACAAATGGCGCCCATGTGGCTAGTAAGAACTTCCACTTAAAATTTAACAAAAGCTGAAAAAAAAGGGTTTTAGAAACAAAAGAACAGAGAAAAGCAAGGTTTCTTGGTAGCAGCATTTTTCTCGGTTGAACTCTGCTTTGCAAGAGACAAGCAGATATTCGTGCTGCTCCTTTAAGGGAAGATTCCTGACTCAGCATAAGCGGCAAAAAAAAACCGCACAGCTCTGAAGAAGCACTGCTAACAATTTATTGGTGTGTATGAGAGCTTCCAATGGCAGTGACCACATCTCCAAGCCGGCAGCATTTAGACTAAGGCAGTGAGCACAGTTCTCACTGCTGGCAGTAAAATACTCACCACCATCTTTGATAACCGCTGCAGAAACAACAAAGACTTTCATTTTAACAATGTTTTTGTTTAACAGATAAAGACTCATGGCCAAAAAAAGATAAAGATTTACAGTAAAGACAGATTCATATTAAGAAAAACCTCTAAAGGTTTAAAGTGTTTTAAAATAAATGCAGGCTTGGGAAAAAATGGTTTTTAAGAGACAAAGAGGAACTGGGTGTGGTGGCACACACCTTTAATCCCAACACTTGAAGCAAGCAGATCTCCGTGATTTCAAAGTAAACCTGGTATGCAGAGTGAATTCCAGGACAGATAAGAGTTACACAGAGAAACCCTGCCTCAAAAAATAAAAAGTAAAAGAAACGGAGTAATAATAAAGCCACGTAAAGATGAAAAGCTCAGAGAGAATCTGGATACTGTATGGTATTACACTGTCTTTGCATTGTTTGACTGCTGAGGAAACAATAACTGTTAAAGGAAATACTGGTGGATTAATTCAATTTATATGTTTTAAAAATGCTTTGACTCAAAAATTTAAGTTCAATGACAAGTTACTGGGGAAAAGGATTTCTACTTTTGTTTCCACAGAAAATAAAAAACTGTGGATTCCTTACAGACTAATGTGGTTTGATCAAGCCAGACCCCCTGAAACAGAGTTTCTGGTGATCCAACATTCAAAACAGCTTAAACAAAGCAGCCTTGCAGACTACAGCCAAGATTTCTGCATCTTCTCAGTATCCCCCATGACAGCTCCGCCTGTCAGCAAGAAGTAGTTTGGAAAGAACGACGCCCAAATTCCCAAATATCGTTTATAAATGTTTGTTTTCATTTAAATGGATTTGGTTATAAATGGTTAATGATCACAACCAATATCTTTTTAAAGGTAAAAAGGGGATTATGGTATAGATATGAATACTTCATTTTGGAATGGATTTTCATTTATTGATATAATTTAAGGTCAATGTTGTGATATGTATATTTCTCTTCTTGTTTATGTATTGTGTTTATATAGCTCATTTAAAAATGTAATGTATAATTTAGTACAGATTTTACATAGTTACCTATAATAGTCAAAACTTATAGAGCTTATATATTATATATATATATTATATATTATCCTTCTGTTGTCTTTGAAGGAGTTGAAGACAGATAGTTATGGTTATAGCTTTCCTTAGTTATGCTTAAAGATAAGTTACATATAGGACTTTAGACTCACAAATTTAAGATAGATAATAGAATAGTTTCTTTTAATCTTGCTAAATGTTAATGGACTAAATAGTGTTAACTGTGATTCATATTTAATAACTGTTGTGGTCTGTCAAGTTCTCTTGGCCTTAGCCAAAACTGGATGTACCAACGTTGCTGTGAGACCTAGTGTGACTGTTCAGGTGGGTTGCTGTTTCTGTCCTTGCTGCACCTTTTGGAAGTTGTCCATCCGCATTTCCTGTCTACTCTAGTATTGTTAATTTCCTTCTCAGGTCTTGATGAGGTTGAAGATTAAACTACCACAACTATTATTCTCTCTTATTAGTTAGATATATTAGGTACTAGACTTACATTTTCCAGCTTAGGACAACTCTGTTGTAAACTCCATTATGCCCTCACCCTAGGACTAGATATGTAGGTCATTTTGTACTCGATTTTCCTTTTCTTAGAGCACACTTGTTATTCACTGTTTTGTATATAGTTTTGTATTAAGCCTAAATCTTTTCTTTAGACTAAAAGGGGAATTGTAGTGAGATAGTCCTTCTGTGGCACTGACCACGCCCATTGGGGGGTGAAGCCATGGGCGGAAGTGACCTGTGGAAGGAAGTCGGAGGGAGAGCCGGTAAAAGCTCTATTGCTGGCGTGACTCGGACAGGAGAGGATTGGGTTGAATTTCCTGGTGTTTATCTGTCTAGGTTGTAAGTTATTTCCCCCTAAATAAACATCTATTCGGCCTATTTGTTTATCCTGATCCTTATTTAACCGCGATACCCCTGAACATGGGTCTAAGCTAAATGTCCTGTGCAGTCTAAGGGACTTCAGACAGTGGAATCAGGAAACATCCCTGTTGCTAAAAAGACTTTGGGGGAATATCCCCATGGAGGTATAATGCATTAACCTTGAGACAGGAGAGATATTTTAGTCCCTACATCAAATGACTTGAAAGATTTAGATGACCTCTCCTGGAAGGCATCACCCTATGTGTATAGTGTCCGTTGGATGGGAGGGGAGAGTGGCAGTAGGCTCGGGAAGTTGGGAGAGAGGGGAAGAAGGAGGGTGGGGGTAAGGTGGAATGAACTGGTTTGATATGTATAATTTTTTTTAAAAAAAATTAAAAACATTAAAAAGATACCAATGTAATTTTCAAAAAAATAAATTTAATATTTTAATAATTTAAAATTTTTACCTCTATTGACTTTGAAATATCACACTTCCAAAGAGAGAACATCACTTCCAGCACAAGTTCTAATCTTACTAGTAAAAACTCACAGTAACCTATTAGGGAGGGGAGGGTGAAAACTGAAGGATCACAGATTCAGAGCATCTGGCTACTAGAGTTCTTTTTTCTACCTATTCTCAGACAAGCCATGTGCTCCTGTCCTCACACTGCCTCCTCAGATTGACTGCTATCTCTTCGATCCCTCAGACTAATTGCTCGAACAAAATCATCTCACTGCATGTTCTTCTGTCTCCTCTACCTTATCTTCCTCTCTCTGTCCATCCATGTCACTCCTATCTCCAAATCCCTACTGCTGGGATTAAAGGCCTGATTCCCAAGTCCTGGGACCACCTTAGTGTTAGCTGTTTTTCTTTTAGACAGACTTAGTATGTGTCTAACTACTGACATAGTGTGTGTGTCTAACTACTGATTTAATGTGTGTGGATAACTAGTGACCTAGTCTTTGTAGCTAACTAGTGACTTAGGTGTGTAGTTGACTAAATACATAAAAATACATAGGAGAATGGCTAACTACTATATCAGTGTGTGTGTGGCTGACTATTTTCTTGGTGTTTTTGGCTAGCTAGTGAATTGGCTGACTAGTGACTTAGTATGGGTGGGTAAGTATTGATATATTGTGTGTAGCTAACTAGAGACATAGTGGCTGTGGCTAACTAGTAACCTAGTAACCTAGATATCCCATAGGAAATTCAAATTGGCCACATAACGGCTCTCTAGATCCAGATATTTTACAGGATCTTTCAAATTACTGCCAGCGAACAGGTAGATGGAAGGAATTTTTTCTATCTCTTTGCTAAACAATCTCTTACCCTCAACTTGGTTCTGTTCTCTTCCCGCCACACTAAAACTCTCCTGCCCGCCGCAGCTGCAGCTTGTCTCAGGGCAGTAGGCTGGGCTGAGGCAGCATCTACTCAAGACAAAATTGAATCCCAAAATGTTATGATTTCTGCCAGCTGTTGGGGGTATGTTTATGGCAGCTGCCATTTTGACAACATGGCCTATCCTCACCCCCCACCCCATGGTTCTTCCCTCTGCTACACCAGCCACCTAGGCACAGGGAGTCTAGCTAGCTTCTGCCGCCAACAGAACCTGTAATTCATTTACCTTTTGCTTTTATTCTTATATTTGCTTTATTCTTTATTCTTTGTCTCTAATTTCTTTTTTCGCTATGTCATACATAGCTTCACATTCAAGTCCTTCTCAATTTTACACAGTCCTGTTTAATATATCTGTACATTTAACTTAAATTTAACTTTATGTAAATGTAAGCTAACTTCATACAACAACTTAAATTCAATTGTACTAAATCTCAAATATTTCTAAATTGCTATGTGCCTTTGAATGGTGGTAAACATTTAAGGTTATAAATGTCTATTTCAAGCTAACAAAATATTTATGCCACCCAGTCTTTCCTGTGAGCTGTTTATTAAGGTTAAGCCTCTATTATCACAGGGAGTTTTTCTCTACCTCTTTGTCCTCTATGGTTATAAGTGCAACCTACTAAGTAAAAAACCAGTTACAGTCAGGCTGCAGGGCCCTAAGTAAAATATCCCTCCACAGCCACTCAGCTTGGATCCAGTTTTCAAAACAGATTAATTACAGGGATATTTTGAATACTAAGGTATGCTAAACAGTCAGACAGCCCTCAAATGCTCAGAGATCTAGAGAATATGGCATTTAAAATGTCTCATTAAAAAGATTTTTTAACAGAGAGACAGGCCAGCTGCTGGCACCACCCATTTCCTCCAAGATGACTGATGGACACTGAAAGAAGCTCCACCCACAAAAGTGGCAACACTAGCCACTGAGCAATCCTGCCTTTTATTTCATACCTCACAAACTGTACACCTACATACTCTGGTCTGTGTTCCAACACATGACAGATTAAAACATGCTGGGAAATAACAAAATCACTCCCCTTACCACAGTCATGTACTTTTTTCATAGTGGTGAATTCAGCACCTTTTTGCTTACCCTGAATCCTCCTGCAGTGTAAACAATTTTCCTTATTCTGCACTGAAGGTAGAAGCAATACTCCACTTGCAAATGCTTTTCCTGTGTCTGCACTGGATAGTTGGCTACCTGACTCTAATGGAAAATTTAAATCTCTTAGGCGTTACAGTAATTTAAGAAATTTGAAGGTATAATACAGAAGACAGCAAGGCCATTGTTTGGAGAGCAACAGAGTACAACCAATGCTACTTGCATCAACATGAGGGATTATCTCATAAACATTCTTCTAACAGGATGCAAATGCATCTGTTGTAGCATTAATATGCCTTCCCAGGGAAAAATCAATTTGCCCAAAGAGGCGATCCATAAAGACAAATATTTCTAACATAACATATATCTATCTCTGGAAAATATTCAGAGAGGAGCCAGCCTAGACATAGTTTGCTTTTCATATATGCTATCCTTCTTAAATGGCTTTTGGTTCAAGCTCCATTTTACACAGTGAACAATTTCAGTAGAGACTGGAGACAGCATGTCTAGCTACTTAGGGAGATGGGAGGATTACACAGCAAATGTGTTCCCAGTACTGTTCCTAAAGGCCTCCAGATACCCGAAACTGAAGGACCTGTTCCACATATAGGATCCTGAGGTGAAGGTGATGGGAAATGTGATAGATAGGAAATGTAGAATGTAGAAAAGATTTTTTTTAAAAAAAAAAGCTGGGAGAGGGAGATGTGTCCCATGAAAAGTTTCTTAAGGAGAATAGACACTTGTATACTATTTCCACAGAGGAAATGAAAGGAAAGGGGACACTTATGTGAAGTCAGTAGAAACCCATTAAATGGGACAAACTCAGGAGAACACCACTAAAACAATGGAATACAGGATATCTCATGATCATTGCTGACTAAGCCCACAGTGGCCTTGGGACTGAGAACCATAGCTCTATGTAGTTTATATCTGCATATCTGAAACACCCTGTCCACAAAGGCTTTGTTCCATACAATTACCAGCTCTCCAATGCAAATACCTGGGTTTTGGCGAGGTTCTGTGTATTATTGTCAATACACCAGGCCCTTAGAAAAAGATTTCAAGGCCTAGGCCCCTGGTTGTTACTATCTCTTCTAAGAATGTTTCTCATCCCTGCATGAGGACCTAAGTAAAAGCTTTGCTTTATCAGGCCACTCATACATCATTGGTTTACTTTTTAAAATCTGGTGTCCTATTGCCACAGTGGTAGAACTATGCTTTTCTGGAGAAGAAAACTGCAACTATATGATATAATACAATTTAAGGTTGTTTATGACACTGTAATATCTCTCTGAGCAGCTTGTATTGGGGAAGGTGTATGATAAGGGTAAGGGACTAGATGCTGTTGCAAAACAGGAGTAGCTTCTGTGTAATGGTTTGGAGTCAAATGTCTGGAAAATCATGGACAAAAAATGTGTATCTAGGATTCAAAATTCTAACAGGACTGATCAGCATACACTTATCTTTGTGTGTTTTAGAGGCAGTACTACCTCAGTTAAATTCTACTTTATGAGATATAATATCTCAAAAGCAGTTGTAAATCGTTTGTGTTACAAATTCTACTCTTGTAGATCACTGCTCAATAGTGAAGTGCTACCCTTACATGAGATGCCTTTTACAACCTGCAGAAAATTAACAATACATGGATCTTACACATAAAATTAAAATGCAAACGGCTGAACTTATAAAATGTACTTAACTAAAAGGGCTCTGGAAGTTTGTTGCCTTGCTTTCAGTGGGTGCACCTGAAGTATGTAGAAGTTGACTTAAAAAAGGTTTCCATAGACACCTCCCTGCTCACAGTACTCAAAGCAGATACAGCCCACAGAATAGTTATTTGGTAGACTGCCTCTAGCTTCTGGAAATTTCAAGAACTACATGAGAATTCAGGGGACAGGTTGTCTCCTTGCAGCTTCCCACCCAGATCCAGGGAATATCCACCACACTGGATCCATCACCTATCTCCCACCACCGATCTGAGGACGGCAGCCCCTCAATCACCATGCTGTGGTTTTCCAGTTTGCCCTTCCTCAAAGCACATCACTCAAAACCACTGGCTGTAGTTTCTCTTCAAATCCAGACCAGAACGGCCCTGCACTTCTTTTGAAAGGCACATCACAAAGGGGCCTGGTTAGCTATTAAGGCCTGAGTGATAAAAAGCACCTCCCAGGTGGTTGCAGAGTGCTTAAGGACTAATTGCAATGGTTACTGATTGCCTTCTAGCACTAAGAGTTTTCTACATCAGCAGTGATGTGCATTTCTATAGCAATTGCCCTATAGCTGAACTGTGCTATCATTCTGTAGTACACAGGCATTTACCTTTCTTCCTCCTAGACACAGTGTTGCTAGCTAAATATAATTACTTAAATGGATTGAGTGATTCTTGGTGAAAAAGTTGGAAGGGAGATCCAAATATTCGTTAACTACCACAAAGAGATTTAGGAATGCAAAATGTGTTATTTGTTATTTGGTTAAACACTGAGTTTTGTTTAACTAAATTTGCTTTTTTACCTGTTTGTCACAGGAACTACAGATAATCAGAAAATCAAAGCAGGGACCACATCTTAAAAAAAGATAAATGATCTTTCTCGTGGCAGAATGCCAGATGATGGCTCCATGAATGTAGAATTTTATCCCTGAAATTCAGAGCAATCACTTGGCAAAGTCATCATAATGAGAAAATAGTCTTCATGGAAAATTGAATATTTACAGAGGAATACATGTTCTGTAAGCATATAAAAAATAAAACAAAACAAAAACCAACTGCAGTAATGAAGGTTCTCTGCATGAAAAGGAATGTAGGATGAAACTCTCCATATATGTAGAAAGTTAATTTATTACGATGTCTCACAAGCTGTGATATATTTAGTCCAACAATGGTTGCCAACCAATGGGAATCTGAAGAGTACAGCAGTTTTTTAGTTTATCAGGATGGATGTGTCAGCTGGTCATTATGCATCAAAATTCCAAAAAAGTAGGCTCTAATGGTAGTGAAGGAAGAAACTTGGTACCAAGAGCTAGGGTAAGTAGCCAAAGAGGGAAAGCTTCCTCCTTCAATACCATTTATACATATAGGCTACCACCAGAAGGTTGATCTGTTTTCCTTTATGTGACTTTGTTCTGTTTTGTTTTCTGTTTTCAAAACAGGGTTTTTCTGTGCAGGACATAAACTCATTCTGTGGATTTGGCTGGCCTCAACCTAAGCAAAATCAGGCAGCCTCCTGTGTCCTAGGATTAAACATTTGCACTTCCACCAAGCAGTTAAAGGTAGATCTTATCATCTGTTTGCATACAAGGCTTCTGTATGGCTTTGGCAGCCCTGGAATATATTCTGCCAGTCTGAAGTTTCTCAACTCCTAAATGGGAATCCATTCCAACTTGTCATGAGTTCAAAGTGCTCCAATAATTCCTATTGTCCTTAAGACATTATCTTTCCTGCTACAGGACACCTGTGCCTTGATGATGAATATCTCCTATCTAAATAGCAATGATTTGGGAGTAGACAGGTTAACCACCCAGAAGTAAGGGAGGAAGTGCAGCAATGGGGTGCCTGAAGGCACATAGTATGTGCAATTATGGAGTGCCTTTAGCATTAGTGGAATCAATTTCTGTTTTCCCTTTATACATATTAATAGATGTCCCCTTACATTGCCGCACCTTTGTTTGACTACTTAAATTTGGTGTATGAATAAAATGGAGCTTTCAGTATTGACTGAATCTGCCTGCCTGACATCATATTATGTCTCTGTCTTCCTTTCATCAATGATAGCTTGTCTTCCAATTGTGCACACTCAGTGACTGAGGAATGGACATGGGACTGAGCTGCTGTTTCTGATTACAGTCCTACAAACTCCAGTCCACAACACTTTGTTCCACACATCCTGGAGAATTTTGTTTGATCTGCAACTTAAAAATGCTGGAACTCACTCAGGCAGCATGAGCAACCCCGTGGCATATGCCTTTATTCCACAACATAGCTTATTGTGCTGTGGATGTGAATATAAGTAATTATTACTTCAAATTCCATGCTTCTTCATGTCCTCAATATTTGCCCATGGGTGCTTCAACTTGAAGTACTGCCTTCAAAATGGATTATGCAAAAATGCTATAAAATACCATGGCAAAGACATTTTTACCAGAAAAAGAAACAGAACAAATTCTGTTGTATGTGTGTGTCTGTAAATTGATTACCAGTTTTTTAGACAATGATATTTGTGCGGAGATCATAAGTCAACTTTGTGGGGTCCACATTTGGCCTACCACCACGGCAACTATAGACTCATAAAATTCTCATTTTCCAGGGAGTCACATTGTAGAAAAAGTCTTGAGTCTTGAAAATGTCTCTATGAAAGAAACATTGACTTCTTATATGACCACCTTATAGCAGAAACAGGAAACAAGTATATGGGAGTGCTTTAGAGATGGGAAAAATTCCATATTTAGCTTTCTAATTTTGTTTTGCATATATTTGCATTCTAAGCCTATTATGACCCTTGATATAGATTATTTACTGTTTTGTTTTTTGTTTTCATAAGTGTTCAAAATGAATATATATGCTTTAAATTTTCATTAATTTTACTTTTGTATTTTTTCTCTTCTTTTTAAGAATAGAATTACTGTTACATCCTGTCTTAAATAGAACTTACATTATAGATTAGTCTGTCCTAGGATATAAGAGATATCTGTCCACCTTGAATCCAGAGTGCTGGCATTGTAGTTTGGCTTGTCAACAGATGTTATTTCATTAGCTTGGCTCACTTATGGTGAATGACTGAGCCTGGTTGTTAGTGTAGCCAGACAACAGGCTCTGGTACTAAACTCCAGTAACAGAAGATGGTGCCCATCAAATGCAGGTTTTCTGCCTCAAAGTCCATTGTCTTTTCAAATATGGGAAATATTATTTTCCCTTATCATTTACTCTTGTAACTCACTGAATGTCTTGGAAGGGTTCTGTCTATTACTAGTAATGGAGACATCCAGGTTCACAGATGTAAGATGTTTTCTATACAGTTAAGTGTAATTCTTCATGTTATTCATCACATCTAATGTCTCACTAAGTAAACTTGAAGCTATGAAGCCGGGCATGGTGGCAAAAGCCTTTAGCAATGGTTCTTAGAGAGCGGATGTAGGAATTTCAGGATTTCCTAGTCACCACAGATGAAAGTGGTCCCTGGGGTATTGTGTTCATAACAAAGTCAAAGTTAGTCTGTGATTGCTTCAGGAAAATGTCCATAAACTTGCCCAAAGCTCTTGATCTTCAGGGCCCTGGCACCAGCAAATGTTAGCTAATATATTGACCCCACCTTATTACATATTCTTACTTTTAATGAATTCCATTAAAATAGAATCAAAGTTATTTTACCATATCTATCTCTGTTTCTTATCCCTCTCATGTCTGTATCAACCCCAAAGTCATTTGGGGCAGGGACAAGTACCAACCCCATGTGTCTAGGCTGAGTATCTTTCCATGGGGAATGGGCTCCTGAAGCCTTTCATACAGCAGGGATACATCCTGATTCCACTGCCAGAGGTCCCTTACACTTACTAGGCCTTCTAAATGAGATGCACTTTTAGGGGTTTTAGGTCAGTCATATTATGGATTCCCAACTGTCAGACTGGGTGCATGACCTCTGCATTGTTTTGCTTAGGTGATTCTGTGGGTATCTCGAACCTGGTCTTGAACCCTGTACTTATCAATCCTCTGTCTCTGCAACTGGATTCCAGGAGTTCCACTTAGTGCTTAGCTGTGGGTGTCTGTTTCTGTTTCTTTCAACTACTGGACAAAGACTCTAGAATATCCTATAAGGTAGATATCAATCGCATTATATGGAAGGACATTTAAGGTAGTCTCTCTACTATTGCTTATATTTTTATTTGGGGTGATCCTTGTAGATCTCTGGACATTTTCCTAGTGCCAGATTTCTCTTGCCACCTATTATATCCCCATCTTGTATGGTATTTCTTTTGTTGCTCTCCTCTATTCTTTCCAAAACTCAGTCTTCTTGATGCCTCTTGTTCTCCTTCCCATTCTCTTCTCCCCTTCTCTTTCTCCTAACTCTCCCTTCCCACACCCGATGCTCCCAATTTTCTCGGAGATTTTGTCCCTTTCCACTACTATGGGGAACAATGGCAGGCCTTTCAAGGGTGAAGTCTGAACTGAGGTGAATCCAGGGGAGTGCCCCCCTTGACACCCTGAATGTAGAGCTTGGAACAGTGCTACCAAATACTGCCAGGACTCGAACATCCTCTCTCCAACTGCAGCTCAATATTAAGGCTGAAGCTTTGCACAACCTGCTTTGTCCATCTCTCAAGGAACAGTTGCCAATGGTCTACAGGATGGTGGCTAACGGAAACCTTGTAAACCACACCTCCTGCTAAAAGTGATCCCACCAACTCCTGAATCCTTCCTCTCCATATCATCCCTGGGGAGAAAGAATAAGGAATGCTTAAACCATGATATGCATAACCAGGGAGGCTTGGTTGTTGCATGGGAACCCTAATGGCTTCTGTATTTATACAAAGAGTTTAGAATGTTTGGTAGTCCTAGTCCAAACCTGCCCTCAAATACTGTGTCTTTTCTGCTCATTTATTCCAGTAACTCGGGATTTGTTAGCCAATCAGAGTTTCAAGTATAGACACCAGTCATAGGGGAGGTTTCTTCCCAGTCTTATATGAGATGCATTTGGTACAGAGTGTGAAACCAGAAGGTGGAGAAGCTTGGGTTGATGTCTCTCTTGCTCCCATTATTTCTTTCCTCCCCCCTTTCTCCCTCCTCATGCTGTCTTTCTTTCTCTCTCTGTCAGATCTGTCTGTCTCTGTGTCTTTCTCCCTCTCTCTCTTTCTCTCTCTTGGGTTGCAGATTATATCAGAAGGGCTGACGGGTTTGTCATTTATCTTGGGTGTAGTGAACTTAGTAAGAACCATGCTCCAAAAAAAAAAAAAAAAAATGATTATTGAAATTAAAGGAAGTATGATGGCTAAAATCTTCACCAAATTGTATGAATTATTTTGATTTACTCTTTCATGAGCTCTCCCCTATCACTTCATATCAACATGATAGAGAAATGATAGAGACAAGTTTAGAGATATGAATGAAAAAAATTAAGGAACATTCATTGCCAGGAGCTATGTCAGGATTTTCAAAGACAAAATTCTATAGTTCCTGCTACAAGAATAAATCAAAAGGCTAAAATTCTTGGGAACAAGTGTGAGCAAACACAAATGCATGCACTGGCACTATATAATTAAAATTAAATCAAATCTTTAACCAAACATATTTTAACTTGTGAATACACAATGTTGTGAGCACTCATTCCTGTAACCCAGGTACTTAGTGGATAAATTCTTAACAGTTTCCTCCAATATGAAATGCTTTATATAATACAAAACAAATGTGTAGGATTGGAATTAGAGAAATCAATCTTCCCAACAAGGCCTATTATATTCTTAAAGTCATGAGTGAAAGACCCTCCATTGAAGGGCCTCTGCTAAATAGGCATCACATGGAGAGTGCCAGGTCCCAGCAAGAACTACCGGTCAAAGCAGAAACATCCAGATATCAGTCCACTATGTGTCTTCCCTGGCCCTGGCCCTGGCCCCTTGGACCCTGGCCCCTGCCCTCTGGGCCCTGTCCCTCTCCCTGGCCGAGAAAACATGGGATCAATCTCCTATAAAGGTCAGAGAATGAAGAGGTGTATTGTTTCCATTCTACGAATTAGAAAATTTAAGCACAGAAAACGGAATTAAAATACTCATCATTGTACTTGAATGGGACAGTGATGATGGTGATGCCCCTACTGCAGCCATCTTTTCAGCTGTTATCAACATTGTGGCTACTACTGCTACGCCAGGATTGGGCCCTTTATCTCACGTCCTGCCTCACCACAACAGAGATTCAGGTGCTGGTGATGATGTCAGGCCAACAGAATTCATCAGGGAAGACAGTATGATTATCTGACAATTAACAGAAGGCATTATAAAAGTACGTGATGACAGCATCCATTTTCATATCTGGCAAGTCTGCCCAGGAACTGATGAAACAAAAAAAGTCAACGGCTTACATATTTGAAGATGTAATTATTAAATTCTTTCATTATATAATCTGTGATCCCTGAAATTTGGTGCCACCTTGCGTGACTCAAGTGTGAGAGACGGTCTAATTATCTGATTATTTCATTATTCAAATCTGTCTTTTTCTACTCCAGGGAGAGTGGAGTCTGGATCCACCTTGTTGGTATTAAATTGTATCTTGTGAATTCTTTCTTTCTTTCTTTCATTCTTTCTTTCTCCCTTTCTTTATTTAAATCAATGTTGATATCAAGTTCTTATCTCTCTGGGCGTGAATTATGAGAAATTATCTCTTTATTCATTCATTTTTTTTGTTCAAATCTATGATTAAGAACTCAATGTCTCTTTAGTATGGAGCAGTCATCTAGGCTTCACCCATAAAACACCATCCACTTGTTTAATGTTTATTCATTTAATTATGAAAATCTGTCATTATGTATTCAGTGATCCCTGGAGTTTAGAACCTCCTTAGTGGTGTCCATCGTGCCACACCATCACATCATCTAATACTACACTTCCTTATCTGTTAAACTAGGAAATTAAATGATAATTCATCATTTAATTAACGAATTTAAAATACAGGTGTTGTTATGGACCATAAGTCCCTTTGGAGTCAGATTTTGGGAGTTGATGTAACATCATCTCATTACCTCATCATTTAGCTATATTAGTAGATCTTTACATCAGCGATAGGTTTAGGACTTTGGTGCCATCTCGTCAGTGTTAATATAAAATGCCCACTAAGTAATTATCAATTTAATTTTTAAAAACATCCTTATTCCAGGAAGATATCAGTCTGACTACTCCATGTGGGATTTACGAATGCCCCACCATGTCATTATTCAATCATTTTCCATTGTACATTAATTATTTAAATCGATGAAGACGTTGTTCTTTTTGACTGGGGTCTGGCCATTCCTCCACGGGACTTAACCATGTGGCATTATTTACTTATCTATGTACTACTTCCTTGACAATCACTGGAGTTTGGTTCCATCATATGAACATTAAGTATGCAGGACTATCCAATTATTAACTTATTTGATTTCATATGTAATGACGGTGTCATCCCTCTTTTGGCTGCTGTGGGACTGACACAGCAGGAGATCGGTACCAGAAGCAGTGCCCAGAGAATGAGGGACACTGCGTTATCCAGTGGTTACTGATTACATAATGGTAGATTTTTAAAAATCGAATGATTACACGATTTTAAAATACAGGTAATGTTAGGGACCATAAGTCCCGTTTGGAGTCAGATTTTGGGAGTTGATAATGTAATATCATCTCATTACTTCATCATTTAGCTATGTAAATAAATCTTTACATCAGCGATAGGTTTAGGACTTTGGTGGTATCTCGTCAGTGTTAATATAAAAGGCCCACTAATTAAATTTCAATTTAATTTTTTAAATTCCTCAATATTCCAGGAAGAGATCAGTCTGACTACTCCATGTGGGATTTAAGTATGCACCACCATGTCATTTTTCAATCATTTTTCATTATATATGAATTATTACAATCGATGAAGAAGTTGTTCTTCTTGAGTGGAATCAGGCCAAACCTCCATGGGAGTTAACCACGTTTCATTATTTAATTATCTAAGTACTATTTCCTTGACAATCACTGGAGTTTGGTTCCACCTTTTGAAAGTTAAATATGGAGGACTATCCAATTATTAACTTATTTGATTGCGTAAGTAATGATGGTGTCATCCGTCATTTGGCTGCTGTGGCATTGACACAGCAGGAGATCGGTACCAGAAGCAGTGGCCAGAGAATGGGAGACACTGCCTCATACAGTGATTCCTGATTATGCAATAGTAGATTTTTAACAATCGAATGAATACACATTTAAAAAAAACTGTACTGTTTCGCATTATCAGTTTCTGAGAGGTTGCAACAGAACTGACCCATGAAGGACACAGTGACCACCGATTTTAAAAATGGAATAACTGAATAATCTCCTGATCAGGGAATCTCTTCTAATGAACTCTGTCGGGCTGTCAACATGACACACCACTAACAATAAATAACTCTAAACAACCATATTAGAAAGCAGGGTACAGAACTTAATAAAGAACAGTCAATTCAGGAATCCAAAATGACTGAAAGAAACAGAAGACACTGCTCAAAATCCTTAATCATCAGCCTAATGCAAATCTAAACAACTCTGAGAAACCATGGGATCAAGCTCCTCTAAAGGTAAGAGGATGCAGAGGAGTTAATTTTATTTTCAATAAAGGGAAAAGGATTACGGTAGAGGCGATTAATTGTATTATTTACGTTCTAGAAACTAGAAAACTGAAGCATAGAAAACAGGTTTAAAATACTCATCATTGTACTTGAATGGCACAATGATGCTTTCGTTTTCATGCTTATGTCACTATAGGCAAGTTGTAGCTTGAGAGACCGGTAAATATGTAGAACTCAAAAGAAAGAGCCCTGCTTTGTTTTTGTGAGAAACTCATTGAGGCTGTAAGGTTAGTTCATCGGTGGGTTTACTCCTTTAAGCATGTGGGAGGGGCACTAGAATGTGACAGAATGTTGGTTCATAAATGTTGCCTGGCAACCCTGTTGCATTCTGTATCCTGGTAACATGGGCCAAGGACCAGAGAGCAGCTTCGAGAAAGTGTTATCATGGGACATTACAGTCTCCCAAGCTAACTATCTCCTAAAACTTTTTATGACAACATTTGATTCGCCTAAACAAGTCATAGCCACACCTCTGGAGGTGTGCCTACAGCTTTCACTGGTGACCAAATTCAAGATTGCCTAATCATCAGAGAAAGTAGTCTGTGGAGAAACAGTTCAAAGTCTTCTGTTTATGAATACTCTCTCTCCTAAGAAGTCACACTATGGAACAAAACACAAATAAGACTCACAATTATTCATCAAAAGGTGAGTTTGCCATTGATGCCTTCCTTCAGGAAGGTGATAATCCATTTGTTAGAGTAGACTTTGTGATTATTGGATTTCAGTCCATCTCTTTTGAGGCAGGTGCCCAACATTAATCATGTGATATCTTCTAAAATCCCTGCATCCACAATGACAGTTCAGCATTTCAACATGTTACTACTCTGCTCTGCGATTAAATAACTGATGAACCTGGGAGTTTCCCACAATCATGTGGGAGTCAAGAGAGAGTCAATTGTGTGGAGTATGGCAGACCATTTCATCCTCTTATTATGTTGTTATTTGATAATTAAAATAGGCCATTAGATAATCCATGGTCAGTGGATTGTGGTGACGCGATGTGGGAGGCAATTATTATATACCATCTTAATATCAATTATGTAGTTAAAATATTTAAATTTATCACGACAGCATTGTTCATGAGCCTGGTTTGGAGCCACCTTAGGGAAGTGGATGATGTTACATGAACTCATTATTTGATTATTTAATTATATAAAACAATGATTATATTGTCCATGACACCTGGAATCTGGTGCCACAGGTCATCTAATTACATAATTAATGAAGTTAAATTGACAATCTGTGTGAATATTTGTATAGTTATGTAAACAATAATCCTCCATTCCATGAAGAGACCTGTAAAGCTCCCTCTTGTGGAGATAATGCACAATATCTTCACATTGTATGATTCATTGACTCAATTGATGATGATGACATCCTTCATGACTGGAGTCTGGCCATGCTTCCCTGCCAGTAGAATGCTACATCCCCTATTTATTGTGACAGTTAGCTATTAGTGACTTAATAATTTTTTAAATTATGTAAACGACAGACAGTGCCATCACTGATTATTGTTAGGGTGCAAAAATCTGTCAGTGACAAGGTTAGGAAAGTTGAAGACATGGGCAGATCATTTTTTGAATGATCTATGCATCTCCCAGAGTACGAGGGATGCTGGGTGATTGAGTCCTGAAGGTTGCACGGTGCCCTCTGAGAAGTACAAGGACTTCACCAAGGCCGGCATGGTGGTCTGGCTGTTGACTACCTGTTCTTCCTCCACATCTTCACATCGGTTGTGATCTACCATGAGAAGAAGGAGTGGCACTAGGAGGTCGGCACCATCACCGAGACCTGGCAAAAAGATGACAGCTCAGAACTCTGAAGAACATGTCTCTCTCAGCTATGCTCGTGATGCCCCTACTCCAGCCATCTTTTCAGCTGTTATCAACATTGTGGCTACTACTGCTACGCCAGGATTGGGCCCAGTATCTCACGTCCTGCCGAACCCCAACAGAGATGCAAGCGCTTTTGATGATGTCAGGCCAACAGAATTCATCAGACAAGACAATATGATTATCTGACGATTAACTGATGACATTTTAAAAATGAGTGATGACAGCATAAAGTTTCATACCTGGCAAGTCTGCCCAGGAATTAATGATACATAAAAAGGCTTACATATATAAAGATGGAATTATTAAATTCTTTCATTATATAATCTGTGATCCCTGAAGTGTGGCTCCACATTGTGTGACTCAAGTGTGACTGACGATCTAACTATCTGATTATTTCATTATTCAAATCTGTCTTTTTCTACTTCAGGAATAGTGGAGTCTGGGTCCTTGCTGGTGTCAAATTGTATCTTGTGAATTCTTTCTTACTTTCTTCCTTCCTTCCTTCCTTTCTTTATTTAAATCAATTTAGACATTATTTTTTATCTCTCTAGGGGTGAATTATGAGAAACTATCTCTTTATTCATTCATTTTTTGTTCAAATCTATGATTAAGAACTCAATGTCTCTTCAGTATTGAGCAATCATTTAGGCTTCACGCATAAAACACCATCCACTTGTTTAATGTTTATTCATTTAATTTTGAAAAACTGTCATTACATATTCAGCGATCACTGGAGTTTTGAGGTCCTTTGGGGAGACCGTTATACCACTCCATCATGTCATCTAATACTACAATGACTTCTTTAACTGTTAAACTAGGGAATTAAGTAATAATTCATCATTTAATTGACGTATTTAAAATACAGGTAATGTTATGGACCACAAGTCCCGTTTTGAGTCAGATTTTGGGAGTTGATAATGTAATATCATCTCATTACTTCACCATTTAGCTATGTAAATATATCTTTACATCAGCGATAGGTTTAGGACTTTGGTGCCATCGCATCAGTGTTAATATAAAAGGCCCACTAATTAATTTTCAATTTAATTATGAAAAACATCATTATTCCAGTAATAGATCAGTCTGATTAGTCCATGTGGGATTTAAGTATGCACCACCAAGTCATTTTTCAATCATTTTTCATTATTTATTAATTATTAAATTCGATGAAGGTGTTGTTCTTCTTGACTGGAGTCTGGCCAATCCTCCATGGGAGTTAATCACCTGGTATTATTTAATTATCTAAGTACTACTTTCTTGACAATCATTTGCACCAGATTCCAGGTATCTTGCATGATATAATCATTGTTTTGTATAGTTAAATAATCAAACAATGAGTTCATGTAACATCATCCACTTCCCTAAGGTGGCTCTAAACCATGCTCTTGAACGATGCTCTCGTGATCAATTAAAATATTTTAAGTACAAAATTGATATTTAGATGGTCCATAATAATTGCTTCCCACATCGTGTTATCCACTGATGATGGATTATCTAATGTCCTATTTTAATAATCAAATAACACCATAATCAGATGATGAAATGGTCCGCCATACTCGACACAATTGACTCTAACTGACTCCCACATGATTGTGGGAAACTCCCAGGTTCATCTCTTATTTAATTGGAGAGCAGAGTCGTGAAATGTTTAAATGCTGAAATGTCATTGTGTATGCAGAGTTTTTAGAAGATCTTACATATTTCATGTTGGACGACTGCCTCAAAAGAGATGGACTGCAATCCAATAATCCCTAAGTATACTCTAACAAAAGGATTATCACCATCCTGGAGGTAGTTAACAATGACAAAATCACCTTTTGATTAATAATTGTGAGTCTTATAATTTTTGTTACCATAGTATTAATTCTTAGGAGAGAGAGCATTCATAAACAGAAGAAATTGAATGTTCTCTGATAATAAGGTAATCTAGTATTTGGTGTCCAGTAAAAGCTGTAGGCAAACTTCCAGAGATTTGGCTATGACTTGGTTAGGGAATCAAATGCTGTCATTCAAAGTTTTAGGAGTTAGTTATCTTGGGAGATTGTAATATCCCATGACAACACTTTCTCGAAGCTGTTCTCTGGTACTTGGCCCATGATAACAGAATAGAGAATGCAAGCAGGGTTGCCAGGAAACATTTATGAACCAACATTCTGTCACATTTCTAGTGCCCCTCCCACATGCTAAAAGGAGCATTCCTAAAGATGAACTAAACTTACAGACTCACTGAGTTTCTCACAAAAACATAGCAAGGGTCTTTCTTTTGGGTTCTACATATTTACCTGTCTCTCAAGCTACAAAATGTCTATAGCGCCATAAGTATGAATACGAAAGCATCATAATACCCTTCAAGTACAATGATGAGTATTTTAAACCGTTTTTCTATGCTTCAATTTTCTAATTCCTAGAATGGATACAATGCAATTAATCGCCTCTACCATAAACCTGTTCTCTTTTTTTTTAAAATAAAATAATCCCTCTTCATTCTCTGCCCTTTAGAGGAGCTTAATCCCATGGTTTCTTGGCATTTTTTATTTTTGCATTGGTCCAGAACAGCCAGGGCCTGGGCCGGGGCTGGGGCCGGAGCCGGGTACAAAATTAAATTGATAATAAATTAAATTGATAATAAATTAAATTGATAATAACTTAAATTGATAATGAATTTATAGGCATTTTATATTAACACTGAGGAAATGTCACCAAAGTCCTAAACATATAGCTGATGTAAAGATCTCTTTATATAGCTACATGATTAAGTAATGAGATGATGTTACATCAACTCCCAAAATCTGACTCCAAAATGGACTTATGGTTCATCACATTACTTGTATTTTAAATTCATTATTTACGTGATGAATTATCATGTAATTTCCTAGCTTAACAGTTAAGGAAGTAAGTGTAGTATTCGATGATTAGATGATCTGGCATAATTGACTCACCTAAGGAGGCTCAAAACTCCAGTGATCACTGAATTCTTAATGACAGATTTTCATAATTAAATGAATAAACTTTAAACAAGTGAATGGTGTTTTATGTGTGAAGCCTAAATGATTGCTCAATACTGAAGGGTCATTGAGTTCTTAATCATAGATATGAACAAAAAATGAATGAATAAAGAGATATTTTCTCATGATTAACCCCTAGAGAGATAACAAATCGATATCAACATTGATTTAAAGAAAGAAAGAAAGGAAGGAAGGAAGGAAGGAAGGAAGGAAGGAAGAAAGAAAGAAATCACAAGAGACAATTTAAAACCAACAAGGTGGATCCAGACTCCACTCTTCCAGGAGTAGAAAAAGGCAGATTTGTATAATGAAATAATCAGATAGTTAGATCGTCTTTCACACTTGAGTCACACAAGGTGGCACCAAACTTCAGAGATCACAGATTATATAATGAAAGAATTTAATAATTACATCTTTAAATTAGTAAGCCGTTGACCTTTTTTTGTATCATCTATTCCTGGGCAGACTTGCCAGGTATGAAACTGTGTGCTGTCATCATGCTGTTTTAAATGCCGTCAGTTAATCGTCAGATAATCAAACTGTCTTGCATGATGAATTCTGTTGGCCTGACATCATCGCCAGCACCTGAATCTCTGTTGTGGTGCTGCAGGATCTGAGATAATGAGTCCATTCCTGGCTTAGAAGTAGTAACCAAGATGTTGCTATCAGCAGAAAAGATGGCTGCAGCTGAGGCAAAGCCAGCATATCTGAGAGAGAGATGTTCTTCGTGTTCTGGGTTCCCATACTTTTGCCAGGTCTCGGAGATTGTGCCGACCTCCTAGTGCCAATACTTCTTCTCATGGTAGATCACACCGATGTGAAGATGTGGATAAACAGCAGGTAGTCAACACCCAGACCACCATGCCGGCCTTAGTGAAGTCCTTGTACTTCTCGAAAGGTCCCGAGCAATCTTCTGGACTCAATCATCCAGCATCCTTTCTCCTATGGGAGATGCATAGATCATTCAGAAAATGCTCTGCCCATGTCTACAACTTTCCTAACCTTGTCCCTGACAGATATTTGCACACTAATCGTTATCGGTGATGGCATTGTCTGTAGCTTCCATAATTTAAAGAATTAAATAAGTCAGTAATAGCTAACTGTCACAATAATTAGGTGATGTAGCATTTTACTGGCAGGGATGCATGGTCAGATTCCAGTCATGAAGGATGTCATCATCCTCAATTGAATAAATGTATCATAAAATGTGATGATATTGCACATTATCTCCACAAGAGGAAGCTTTACAGGTGTCTTCATGGAATGGAGAATATTTGGTTTACATAACTTTATAAATATTTACATTATCTTGGGTATTAACACAGACTGTCAATTTTAATACTTTAATTATGTAATTAGATGATCTGTGGCACCAGATTCCAGGTGTCATGGATGATATAATCATTGTTTTATATAGTTAAATAATCAAACAATGAGTTCATGTAACATCATCCACTTCCCTAAGGTGGCTCCAAACCAGGCTCTTGAACGATGCTGTCTTGATTAATTTAAATATTTTAACTACAAAATTCATATTCAGATGGTCCATTATAATTGTTTCCCACATCCTGGAATCCAGTGATCATGGATTATCTAATGTCCTATTTTAATAATCAAATAACAACATAATCAGATGATGAAATGGTCTGCCATACTCGACACAATTGACTCTCACTAACTCCTATATGATTGTGGGAAACTCCAAGTTTCATCCCTTATTTAATCGGAGAGCAGAGTCGTGAAATGTATAAATGCTGAAATGTCATTGTGTATGCAGGGTTTTTAGAAGATCCTACATATTTCATGTTGGACGGCTGCTTCAAAGGAGATGGACTGCAATCCAATAATCCCTAAATCTTCTCTAACAAATGTATTATCACCTTCCTGAAGGAAGTTAACAATGACAAACTCACCTTTTGTGAGTCTTATTACCTTTGTTTCCATAGTATTATTTCTTAGGAGAGAGAGAATTCATAAACAGGAGAAATTGAATGTTCTCTGATAATTAGGAAAACTAGAATTGGTGACCAGTAAAAGCTGTAGGCACACTTCCAGTTGTGTGGCTATTACTTGGTTAGGGGAATCAATCCCTGTAATTGAAACATTTAGGAGTTAGTTATCTTGGGAGACTGTAATGTCCCATGATACTTTCCGGAAGCTGCTCTCTGCTCCTTGGCCCATGACACCAGGATACAGAATACCAGCAGAGTTGCCAGGGAACATTTATGAACCAACATTCTGTCACATTCTAGTGCCCCTCCCACAGGCTAAAAGGAGCATGCCGAAAGACGAACTAAATTTATAGCCTCACTGACTTTTTCACTAAAACAAAAGCAGGGCTCTTTGTTTTGGGTTCTACATATTTACCAGTCTCTCAAGCTACAACTTGCCTATAGTGACAACAGCATGAAAAGGAAAGCATCATAATGCCATTCAACTACAATGATGAGCAATTTAAACCTTTTTTCAATGCTTCAATTTTCTAATTCCTAGAATGGATACAATAAAATTAATCACCTCTATCATGAACCTTTTCTCTTTTTTGAAAATAAAATGATCCCTCTTCATTCTCTGCCCTTTAGAGGAGCTTGATC
This sequence comes from Phodopus roborovskii, assembly GCF_943737965.1. Taxonomy (NCBI): domain Eukaryota; kingdom Metazoa; phylum Chordata; class Mammalia; order Rodentia; family Cricetidae; genus Phodopus; species Phodopus roborovskii. The sequence goes on along the minus strand of NW_026125784.1, from coordinate 68,021 downwards.
CCATGGTTTCTCAGCATTGTTTAGATTTGAATTGGTCCAGAACAGCCAGGGCCAGGGCCAGGGCCCAGGGCCAGGGGCCAGGGGCCAGGGCCAGGGGCCAGGTCCAGGGCCCAGGGCCACTGCCAGGGCCAGGGCCAGGGCCAGGGCCAAATAAGCAACATGAAATGATTTTTCAGGCTGTTGCTTGTAATCACATGAACACAGGATGTGTGTATTTGTGTGTGTGTATATGTGTGTGTGTGCGCGTGTGTGTTTGTTTGGAACAGAAGACAACCTTGGGACCTATTCTCTCCACCATGAAACTTACAAATTTAACCTAGTTCCCCTAGACTTGACATTGAAATTGGTTTTATCCCTATTACTGTTCCTAACCCAGCGTGATGGTTCCTTGATATTTTGTTTAGTTCATTTTTTAAATAAAACTTTACTACAAACATTTGTTTTCATCATGTGAATTGTGTCTGTATGAATGTGTAAAATTCATGTGCCTGCCTGCAGAAGGCAGAAAAAGGGCACTACATAATTGAAGCGAGATTTAAAGGTTGTAAAAGCCACTAGCCATGAATACTGATAAATGAACTCATGACTTTGGGAAGAGAGCAAAGCATCCTTAGCTTTGACCTAGTTCTACTTCCCCAGATTTAAATTTGCAATTAAAAGTTCTTCTATTTCTTGAGTAGTTTAATTGAATGTGTTCTTTTTGATCAAGCACATGCCTGTGCACATGTGCTACCCCACAAACTTTAGCAATCCATATATAATTTTCAGGAGCTGGTTCTAGCTTCTTAAATTTTAGGTCCCTTGAATTGACCTCAAGTGGGAAATGGCTTTAAATGTAAGTGACATTTCCCTTTGATTTACCTCAATTGATCTTAATTTTAATATTTTTTTTTAGTTTAAAATACAAAGTACATGGTTTCATCATTTCATCTTCACATACTTGTGATTCTATGCTTTTCTTGTTTTCTTCCCACACTGCACTACAATTTGACCCTCACCATCTGAAGCTGATTCTTTTCTTCTCCTAATTAGTTCTAAAATTTATTTACTAGTCATTGCATGTGACCCGGTTTAGCCATTTAGTATCTACCAAAATAGACTTCAAACAAAAGTCAATCAAATGAATTTCTGAAGAACAATCCATACTCAAAGGACAACTCCACAAATATGATATTTTAATAATTAATATTTGTGTCCCAAGCACATGATTAGAAATTATACACAAAGGAGTAGACAGGAAGACATTATTAAATGAGTGTTAAATTAACAAAATATAAACAAACAAAAATAAAAGTATTTAATGGAAAACATATGTGGGAACCTTGACCCTGCTGGCCACACAGCTGGTGGAAAGCCCTTGCCCAGAGAATGTCCTAGAACCCCTACAACACCCCACAACTTCCTGGATTTGCTCTGAGCATCCAGGAACCATGTATCAATGAAGATCCACCTTGAGCCTGTGCTCACCTTATCTTTGAGATCCATTGCTTTACCTCCACCAGAGTTGAGTGTGGAACCAGGCCTGGGTGACCCCCCCCCAATTCTTCTCTGAGTTAATTCTGCACCTCCAATCCCCCCATATCATTGGCCTGAGTGGTGAAGTCCTGGAATTCTGGTACATGTGCCACTGAGAATCTTCCTTCCCTTCAACCATGGTCCTTCTGGGTCACTGATGACAATGAGCCTTGGTCCAATAAACTGTCCTTCTCCTTGGAACTTCATGGGTTAGCTCTGAGCATACTGGATGCTCCTATCCACCCAGGATTATCTTGACACTGCTCTCATCCTATGTTTAGTCCCCTATGCCTACAATCTGCCTGAGGTTCCTCTCTGAGCATATTGAATCCAGCAATCCAAGCAGCACCACCTTAAGATTACATTCACCTGATTTTGGGCCCTATCACTTGCAATCTGCCTCTGGTGAGTCTGGGAGCAGGCCTAGTTGAATCCCCCCATATTCTTCCCTGTGAAATACTGGGATAGCTCTGCATTTCACTCCCCGCTATAAACTTGACCTGAGTGTTTTAGTCCTGGTATTCAGTTTCCATTAGCCGCCCTCAGAATGCCTTCCCCCTATCCTTGGCCCTCCTGAGGACACTGCTCAAGATAAGTGTTTAGCCCAAATGGTCCCAATATTAAGTCCATCTCCTTAGAACTTCCTGGGTGTGGTCTGAACACAATGGAATTGCCTACCCATGCAGGACCACATTGAGCCTATACTCACCTGATCTTTGATCCCCATCATTTGCACTCTCCCTGAATGCTGGAGACCATCCTGAGTCTGCCTACTCCATATCATTAGCTCTTCTGTTGCCTCTGGTTGAGAGAAATCCAGGAGAGCTCATGTTATCCAGAGTTACAGATATGAAACTGTTTACCCAGATATACCCACCAAGACAGGAGGACAGAGAAAAAGAAAGACTCCAAGTGCACCCACTGGAAGAAGAAATGGTGGATGGCAATATAAAAAGTAGATTCAGCAATACAAAGACCAGTATGTTACCACTAGAACCTAAGGTCTCTACACAAACTAGACATGGACACAACAAAATAGATGAAGCAGAAGATAACAAACTAAAAAACAACTTCATAAAACTGATAGAGGACGTCAAGGAGGATATGAGAAAATTCACTACAACAATGGAAGAAAAAACAAAAAAATAATTGAAAGAAATACAGGAAAACAACAAGAAAAATGCAAGAAGTGATAAATATCTTAAAGAAAATAAGAAAGCCAAGAAAAAACAATCAAACAGATGAAGGAAACCATTCAAACAGTTCAAGACCTGAAAAGTGAAATAGGGACAATAAACACAAACACACACACACACACACACTGACACACACACACTGAGATAATATTGGAGACTGGAAAATTGGTTAAACTGTAAAAACTACAAATGCAAGCATAACCAACAGAATACAGCAGATCAAAGAGGGAATCTCAGGCATTGAAGATAATGTAGAAGAAATCAATTCACCGAGGAAAGAAAATTTAAATCCAACAAATCCTTAGCACAAAATATATAGGAAATATGGGACACAGTGAAAAGACCAAATCTAATAATAGACATACAAGAACGTGAAGAAGCACAGATCAAAGGGGAAGAAAGCATATTCAACAAATTCCTTGAAGTAATCATTTCTAGTCAGAAGGACATGCCAATGAAAGTACTAGAAGCATACTAAACACAAATAGACTTAAATATTAAAAGTCGCCAAGGCACTTAATTATCAAAACACCTATCATACATAATGACAAGAGAACATTAAGAGCAAAACAATAAGACCTAGTAACATATAGATGCAGACCTATCAAAATTGCAACTGAATTCTCCATGGAATCTCACAAGGCCAGATGGTCCTGGATAGATTATGAACAAATAATAAGAGTCCTCAGATGCCAGCCCAGGCTAAAATAATGTGCAAAACTCTCAATCACTATAGACAGCAAAAACAAGATATTTAATGTCAAAGCCAGATTTCCTAACCATATTTCCATAAATCCAATCCTACAGAAAATTCTGGAAAGAAATTCTATCCAAGCAAGCTAACTACAATAATGAAGACATAGGCAAAGTTAATATCAGTTTACAAGAACCAAAAAGAAAAAGTGGGCGAGTATACTCACAATACCACCACCAACAACAATGAAACAAACAAGAATTAACAATCTATGGTCTTTAATTTCCCAAAATATTAATGGTCTTATTGCCTATAAAAACACACAGGCTAACCGAGTGTATAAGACAAATTCCATCCTTACAGTGCATACAAGAAATGCACCTAAGTTTCAAAGACAGACATTACCTCAGTGTAAAAGGTTTGCAAAATATCTTCCAATCAAAGGAACTCAAAAAGGAAGCAGGTGTAGGTATCTAAACATTAAAACGTTTAATTTCAAACCAATTTCACTCAATAGATGTAGAAGGTCATTTAATAATCAGCATGGGAGAAATCCATCAATATAAAGTCTCAATTCTGAACATCTCTGATCCAAATTAAAAGGTACCCATATTCTTAAGAGAAACACTAGTAAAACTCAAAGCTCACATAAAACCTTACCCATAGTGGGAGATTTCACCACCCCATTCTGAACACTAATCAGGATTACCAAACTTAAGTTTAACAAACAAACACCGAAACTAACAAAAGTTTTGTCCCACTTGGTTTTAGTAGTCATTTATAGAACATCCAATCCAAACACAGAAGAATATAACTTCTCCTCAGCTACACATGGAACCTTCTGTAAAACAGACTACATACAAGGCAACATAACAAACCTCAACAGATGAAAAATAAAATAAAATTGAATAGCCCCCTATATCTTATCAGATCACCATGATTTTGAGTTGGAATTCTTCAAGAATACAAACTGCAGACACCTACAAATTCATAGAAATTGAATAATGAGTAAATTACCATTCCCTGGTCCAGGAAGAAATAATGAAATAAATAAAAGATTTGTAGAATTCAATGAAAATGAAGACAGAACATACCTGAACTTATGGGACACTTTTAAAGCAGTTTTACAAGGAAAGTTCAATGCAATCAGTGCTAATGTGAAGTAAACAGATGATAGTCAAATTATATAATTAAGAGCTCAACTGAAAGACATAGACCAAAAAGAAACAAACTTACCCCAGAGGAGTACCTGCCAGTGAATAATCAATTTGAAGGCTGTAATCAATAAAGTAGGAACATGAAAACCAATACAAAGAATGAGTAGAACAAAAAGTTGTTTCTTTGAATAATAAACAAGATAGACAAATCTTAGGGGCAAACAAATCAAGAAGCAGAGAGAGAACATGCAAACCAGCAAAATCTGAAATTAAAATGCGGATATACGAACAAACACTGAGGAAACACACAGAATTTTCAGGTCATACTTTGAAAACATGTACTATACAAAAGTAAAAAAAAAATCTAAGGGAAATGGACAGATTTCTGGATTGTTATCACTTATCAAATTCAAAACAAGTATAAATAAGAAATTTAAATAGATTTAGATCACATACTGAAATAGAAATAGTCATGAAACTCCACCAAAGCCCCCCCCAAAAAAAAACCAAAAACAAACACATAGACATAAGGCCAAAGGACTTCAGTGTAGAATTCTACAAATATTTCATAGAAGTGCTAATACCAATACTCCTCATATTGTCTCACACAATATAAGCAAAAGGTCCATAACCATTTTTAATTAGATTTCAATTACCTTGATATGGAAGCCTCACAAAGACACAACTAAGAAACAGAATTACAGGCAGATATCCCTCATGAACAATGATGCAAAAGTATTCAATAAAATACTGGAAAATCGATTACATGAACACATCAAATAAGTCCTTTACCATGACCAAGTAGGCTTCATGTTACAGATGCAGGGATGGTTCAACATATGAAATTCTATCAATTTGATCCATCATATACATAAAGTAAAACAGAAAAATCACATTATCATCTCACTAAATGCTGAAAATGCCAGTGTCAAAATCAAACACCCTTTTATGATAAAGACCTTGGAAAGAACAGGGATAACAGAAACCTACCTAAACATAATAAAAGCAATATACAGTAAAGCAAGATAGAACATTAACCTATGTGGAGAGAAACTTAAGACAATTCCTCTAAAATAAGGAACAAGACATCTGTCCATTCTCTCCATAAATCTTCAATATTGTGCTTGAAGTTCTAGCTACAGAAAGAAAACAAGAAAAAAAGATCAAAGGGACACAAATTGGAAAGTAATAAGTCAATTTTTTACTATTAGCAGATGATATGATAGTTTACATAAGTGACCCAAAAACCTCTACCAATGAACTCCTACAGATGATAAATACCTTTCAAACAGTGACAGTACACAAGACTAATAAAAACAAAAAAAAAAAATCAGTAGCCTTACTATATACAGAAGATAAAAGTGATGAGAGTCACCACCCTTTACAATAGGAAAAACAACAAATAACATCTTGGGGTAACTATAACCAAACTAGTAGAAGGCCTATATTGCATGGTCTTGTGTCTTTAAAGAAGGAAATTAAAGAAGATACTAGAAAATGGAAAGATCACCCATGATCTTGAATTGGTAAGATAAATATAGTAAAAACTCCAATTTTGCCAAAAGCAATCTACAGATTCAAAGCATTCCCAGGAAAAATCCTAGCACATTTATTACTTGACTGACCTTGAAAAAACAATACTCAACAGTATATGGAACAACAAAAGAGTCACAATAGTCAAAACAATGCTGTATAATAAAGGAACTTCAGAAAGCATCACATTCTCCGACTTAAAGCCCTAAGCTCTATTATAGAGCTAAAGTACCAAAAAAAAAGCACTTGATATTGTCACACATACAGAAAGGTAGACAAATGGAACTGAAAATCTTGATATTTACCAACACACCTACAAATTCCTGAGTTTTGATGAAACAGGAAAAATAATACAATGGAAGGAGGCAATCATTTTCAACAAATTGTTCTGACAAAACTGGATGATGATATGTAGAAGACTACAAAGAGACCCTTGTGAATCACTATACACAAAACTTAGAACACATGGATCAAAGACCTAAACATTAGTCCAGCTGCCCTAAACCTCTTAGAAGAGAAAGTTCGAGGTACTCTTGAAGGAATTTTTACAAGAGAGTGTTGCCTCTACTTTGACCAGCAAAGAAAACACAATGTTCAGACTCTTCTTTAAGCAGTTTATTCAGGAACCTTGTATAATCTTCTGACCCAGGGGGCAGCCCAGCCCACAGTTTAAAAGCCCTTGGGCAGTCAACCCCAGAACGCCATGCGGTTAAAAACAAAAACAGACAGGTACATATACACAGAAGCAAGCCAGATTCTCAGCGTTTAGCCAAATATGCAATTGTTTAATACAGAGAGTACTCGCCATCCGGAAGGTGGAGGGCAGAAACCAGTGCCATCTTTAAGGCGCGGCACTTTGCAGCTCTCTACAGGAGAGTTATTACTAGTCATAATACCAAACAGTGGGATCAATAATTAAAAAATGGAACCTACTGCACCTGAGAGTCATATGTAAGGCAAAAGAAACAGTAGACAATGTATTGTAAAGAGGCTTTATGTCCCCATAAGTCCAAAAGTCTTAATGACTATATACGCATATGTTGGGACATAGATGGGCATTACATTATGGGCCAGGTTATAGTTTCAGTCGTGAAAAGAGGGGGAGAACAATGGAGGAGCCAGACCAAAGAGTTGCTTTGGATTTGGACAGCCAGGACATTTCAAAAGGAACTGCCCCCGGGTATGGCAATGCAATTGAGCCCTAGGCCAGGGATGTGCCCATGTTGCTGTAAGGATCATCATTGGAGCAAGGAATGTAGGACAAAGACAGACACTCTATGTAATCCTTTACCGGCTCAGGGAATCTGGAAGCAGGGCCAGCCTCGGTCCCCTCAAGCCCAGGTGTATGGGGCAATGGATAAACCTGTAACCCACCCTATACAGATGATCAGATAATCCCTCAGAGAAACCCCTTTATGTCCAGGACCTTATCTGAGGTACCCGTGGAAGCGCAAGATTAGACCTCTGTTCTGCCACCCGTACAATATTAACACCACAAATGGACACTCAAGCCTTGAGAACAGGAATCTTTGGGCCACTTGCCCCAAGAACAATAGGGCTATTGTTAGGACATAGTAGTGCCTTGTTGAAAGGAATTAGAGTTATTCCAGGAGTAGTAGATTCAGACTTTCAAGGAGAAATAAAAATCATGTTTAGGGCAGAAATGGGGGTATTAGTGATACCAGAGGGTGCTCGGATAGTGCAATTGGTTCTTCTCCCTATGTTCAAAACCAACAATCCCTTTTTAAAGGACATCAGCGGATCTGCTGGTTTTGGGTCCACAGGTCCCATGGGTGCCTTTTGGGTTTCAACTCTTGAACAGCGCCCCATGCTCACCCTTACCATACAAGGTAGATGATTTTCTGGACTTGGGGACACAGGGGTGAACTCCTCAGTAATAGCAAAAAAAAGCATGTCCTCTTCAGCCAGCCTCCACTCATTTACAAGGAGTGGGAACTGCTGTACTCCAGAAAGAATGTAGTACTCAGTTTCTTAAATGGTCAGATGATGAAGGACATACAGGAATTTTTCAGCCTTTTGTGTTATGTCATATACCTGTTAATCTTTGGGGGAGAGATGTGCTTCAGGCCAAAGGAGCAGTCCTTACTACTGAGCCTGTTAAAAATATGCTGGCTGACCAAGGTTATGTACAAGGAAAAAGATTGGGTAAATTCCTACAAGGTGACCCTCAGTCTGTTGCATCCAAAAATTTAATTATCAAAAGAGCCAGAGATCGCTCTGGGCTGGGAAATTTTCCCTAGGGGCTATTGCTATGCAGCCTGGTCCCATTTCTATTATCTGGAAAACTGATAACCCACTGTGTGTGGAGCAATGGCCCTTACCTATTGAGAAGTTACAGGCTGCACATCAACTTGTAAAGGAACAATTAGAGGCAGGACATATTGTTACTTCCACTTGCCAATGGAATACCCCAATCTTTGTTATAAAGTAAAATTCTGGAAAATGGAGACTCCTACAAGATATCCGAGCTGTTAATGATTGCATGTAAATTATGGGAGCAACACAACCTGGCTTGCCTTCCCCTGTGGGTATTCCTCAAGGCTATCATTTATTAGTTATCCACCTAAAATATTGCCTTTTTTTTTTAGCATTCCTTTGCAACCTCAGGATAGTGAGCGATTTGCATTTAGCATTCCTTCTATTAACTTTAAAGAGCCCTATAAAAGATATCAATGGGTGGTCTTGCCTCAAGGAATGGCCAATAGTCCCACAATTTGTCAAATTTATGTATCATTGGCCATTGCCCCCATTAGATAGAAATTTCAATCCCTATATATTATACATATGATATTCTTTTAGCCGGCCTGGATTCTATGGAAATGAATGAGGCTTTTGGAGAATTGCAACATAATCTTCAATTAGCGGGTTTAAGATTAGCCCCAGAAAAGGGGCAACAAGAATTTCCCTATCAATACTTGGGTCATCATTTGTTATTTTCTGGTATCCTTCCTCAAAAGATTACTTTAAGGCTGGATAATCTGACCACCCTTAATGATTTTCAAAAAATATTGGGAGACATAAATTGGGTTCGATCTAGTTTGGCCCTACCCACTGGGCATCTTAGACCATTATTTGATATTTTACAAGGAGATTCTGATCCCACTTCTTCGCGCACCTTAATGCCTGCTGTGGGAGAATGTATACAGCTTATGCAAAAATGTCTCCAATCTGCACATTTAAATTATATTGACTATTCTCAGAACTTGATGTTATTAGTCTTTGTTTCAGGTATTCCCCTATTGCGGTATTTTGGCAAACTGGTCCTATATTATGGGTGCATGAACATGCAGCCCCAAGAAAGACAGTTAGATCTTATCCTCAGGCAATGCTTTCTATTATTCAAAAGGCATACAAAATGAGTATTCAAGTTTTTGGCAAGATGCCAGATGTAATTGTTACTCCCTATACTCAACAACAGATACAATGGTTTCAACAGTTTATTGAGGAGTGGGCACATTATTTGTTTTCTACACCCTGCTGCTTTGATAGTCATTTTCCTTCCAGTAAGTTAGCTCATTGTTTTAAAAATCACCCTGTGTGTTTCCCCAAGGTTATTTCCCAAAATCCTCTGAAGGGGGTCTGTAATGTATTTACAGATGGCTCTTCAAATGGTTGTGCAGTAGTTGTTTCTTTTACCATTATCAAACGCTCTATACTTAAAGTGAAGTCTGCACAATTCGAGGAACTAGCTGCAGTACAATTAGCCATTCAAGATTTTTCTGATGAGCCATTTAACTTGTACACGGATAGTAAATATGTCTATCATATATTGGCTCCCTTAGAAACTGCTGCTTATATAGCTCCAGTGTCTCATGTACAAGAACATTTACTAGCCATACAAAGCCTACTATGGAGGCTCTCTCATCCAATTTTTGTAGGATATCTCCGAGCGCATTCTGATTTGCCTAGCCCTTTAAGTGAAGAAAATGCCATTGTTGATTTTAAAACTAAAAGAGGTAGTACAATCATAATGATCAGAGAATCTGGTTATGAAGCAGCCTGCAAAGCTCATACAACCTTCCAGCTTAATACAGGGTCACTTAAATTCCATTTTAAAATTACTAGAGACCAAGCTATTGATATAGTTAAGAATTGGCCCCTATGTGCAGAGTTCTTACCTGTTCCACACCTTGGAGTTAACCCCTGTGGTGTCACACCTAATGATATCTATCAGATGGATGTTACTCATGTTCCTTCCTTTGGTCGACTACAATTTGTTCATGTATCTGTGGATACCCATTCTCATTTCATATTTGCCTGTATTCATACTGGAGAAAGGCTTAAGGATTTTAAGAGCCATTGTTTACAAGCCTATGCTTATATGGGAATGCCCAGACAATTAAAACCTGATTATGGCCCTGCTTATACTAGTCAAGGTTTTAACGCTTTTTGCAAAAATAAAAAAAAAAATTATCTCACGTAAAATGGATATCCCTTATAATCCTCAGGGTCAGGCCATGGTGGAACATGCACATCTCACAATTAAAGCCTATCTTCATAAAACAAAACAGGGGGAGTTTACAGGATCTCCTCATAATCACCTTTCTCTTGTCCTTTATATTTTAAATTTTTTAACTATTGATGGTGCTGCTCGATCTGTGGCCAACAGGCATTGGGGCCCTGGGTCATCTGACTATGGCTCAGTTATGTGGAAGAGTGTCACTACTGCAAAATGGGGAGGCCCTGACCCAGTTCTAGTATGGTCTCAAAGGTCAGTTTGTGTGTTTCCACAAGATGCACCTGTTTGGGTGCCTGAGTGGCTGATTCAACATGTGCAGAGGGATGGTGATTTAACAGCCAGAAAAAAGGTCTGATGGGTCTTCAAGAATCTACCTATCCTGATGCCAGTGGGTCTGAGTAGCCATGGGTCTGAATAGCCATATGTGGCCTTTTTTTCCAGACCATTAATTATAGTTTGGATCAAGTGGCTATAAATTTATACTTTTATACAAAGGACAAGAATTTCAATTTCATCTCAGGTACTGTATTCTGGTTCCATTCTTATTATTGTAAACAATGCTAATAATTTTGGAGGAAGTTTCAATTGTTCTCAGCAGGTCTGCCAAATGTAACAGCTGTTGCGGGGACGTACCCATGTGTGCAGCACAGAGGATAGGAGATTCTGGAACATGGCTGCCAATGCTGCCTTTACCACTGAAGCAACAGATTCTACCATAGCCCTCTCGCAATCTGTAAATCCTGCAAGCACAGTAGATCAACTATCAGGTGATTTGGCTTAAGTCTTAGCCACCCAAATCACACTTTATTATCTAGTACAAATTGGCATTTTTAAACTAAACTTACAAACTAATCTCCTGTAGGAACACTTGAATTTTTGTGAGAAGCTCATATGGCTTCTTGTTCTCTCTTTCACACATTCATCATTTTTCTCCAGAAATCCTGGAGTGATAAGTTTTTAAGTTATACACATGCTTTAGCCATGCAGATCATTAACGTGTATGAAACCTGAGTGCCACTTGCCAATGCAGAAAGCTTTTTACAAGGACTTCAACTTGTGGGCAGATCATTTGGGTTTGTAGGCCTTGCACTTGGTACTATTTTGCCACAGCACTAAAGAGGCCCGGGCCAACTTTCTAACAAGACAGATACTGTCTTTGACTCAAGAGAAAATGCCTCTGCCCACATGTGGCTGAACAAACTATTCACCAGTGAAGGGTAACACAGAGGGGGCAAATATCTAACCTAAGATAGGAAGGTTACGGGCCTGGGTGACCTCTCCAATGATGGGTAAGGAATTATGCTGATGTTCTCTGCCACCTAAGGCATGTGTTAGTTTATATTACAAGAAAGGGGGACCTGTAGGGCCCTGCATGGACCCCTGAGGCACCTTGAGCTAGCCTGAAGCAGTTGGCGGGAACCCCTTGCCCCCGAGGATTTTGTTGGTAGTCTTCCCGTTTTGATGACACACACCTGGTGACAACACACACCTGGTAGGGAGGAGCTAAACTTCCTATAATTTTTCTACTGTGCTGTGAGTCAGTATTTAAGCCCATTCTTTCCCCACTATTATTGTTGTTGTTGTTGTTCGTCTCCACCGTTATTGTTTCGCGGGTTCTTTCCCTTCTTTTTACTTTTATTTTTTCCTCCTCCACATGCACGCCCTGCCCATGCCTGTGTCCCCCCTCACACACATGACCTGGCCCAAGTCAAAGAACAGAAAATAACAACAAACAACTAAAAATAAACATGCATATCATACATGTAACATAGGTGGAGCAAGTGCAAATATGTAACCCACATATATAACCCAACCGCCAATGTATCGACCACGTATGTATTTCCCCTCCAACCCCAACCACACCCTGGTAAAGCAAATAAAACATGTTATACATGTGAATTCATGTGCTTACTGCATGTCCTCGTGTTAATTACATGAACTCGTATGTAAACTCTGAGGGCTCCTACGTTTGCTGCAGTGGCTCAGATGTTGCCCACATGACTTCGCGTGCTACTTACATGCTAAGTATGTGACACCAATGCAAACTACCCAGTTACACGTGCTAGCTACATGGGATCTCACAGTAAGTACATGAAGCCATAATGTAATTACATGACCATGTATGGTAAGTACATGAATACCATGTTGTGCACATGGGCTCACATATTAATTACAAGGGATCACATGTCAAATACACAGGCTCACATGTTAACTACATGGGCTCACATGTTAACTACATGGACCTACAAGGCAAAAACATGACCTCGTAAGTCAACTGCACAAACTCACATATCGAGAGGCTCATATGTCAACTATATGCGCTCACATGCCATGTACCCAGGTTCCAATGCGCACTGCACTGGCTCACATGGAAACACCATGACTCCATATGTGAACTGCATGTAATGGAGGCGGCGCAAGTCGGGATGTCATGTGTACACACGACATACATAAGTGTTGTGGAGCTGGCGTATTAGGATCACAGAAGCCACAGGCACGACATGCCTGTAAAACAAATGACAAGCATGTAAATCACAGGGACTTCATTTATTCAGTTACATACATGTGTGCACACACTCCTGTTCACCAGAAGCGGCCCACGCAGCGCAGGAAGCTCACGGCATCACAGAATCCATCATGGTGCAGCAACGACTCCAGGCTTGCACGGGACAGCGGGAAGAGCGCTCGGGCCAGGCAGGCAACATTGGAGGTGGAGATCTAGGCGGGGCCGGAAATGAGTGTGGGTGGAGCCGGAAGTGTGTGTGGGCTGGACCAGAAGTGAGTTTTGTGTGAGCATGCTGTGACAGGAGTGGCCACGGAAGCCCCACAAGGCTCACCTCCACGTCCTGTCCAGTCACGTGCACGCAAGAGCCAAGACCTTGGCCAGGGTCTCGGGGCGAGATGCCATGGCGTCCACAGAATGGGGATATGGTGAGGGTGCGACCACCAGGGGGCAGGGGGGAGGGCTGCACGAGAGGGCACCATCTGCCCAGGCCTGGGGAGATGGGGGGCCGGGGGACATGTGAGGAATCGCGACAATATACACGCGTGTTCGGGGTCACCTGTCATAGACACGCGTGACCACACCCAACCACCCCACCCCTTACTGCCCCGCCCATCTGACCCTGGAACTCCACGTGCTTCAGCCTTGAGTAGATGGGGATGAAGCAGCTGGCGAGGACTTGCACATGAGGAGAAACAGGACACGCATGAGGGGAAACATGAGACACACATGAGCAAAACGATACACGTATGTGCAAACATGCGACTCGCATGTGCAAACACAGATGAAACATACATGCAGGAAACACGGAACATGACACATTCTTACACTTGCGGCCCCGTCCCCTCACTTGTATGAGGTCTTCACGGGTCAGGAACTGGGACACCAGGCAGTTCTGGAGTGTGTTCACCACAGTCAAGGACACATAGAGTCGGCCCTGCACCAGGACCTGAGCATGGGCTGGGAGGATCTGGTCCAGGCTGTCCCTGATGGTACGGGGGAGGGGGGACACATGTGACCTGTGACCCCTGACATGGGATCCACATGCGTGACCCATGACATGTAACACGTACCATGTGACCTGTGCCCCACCCCACCCCCTTACCCCCCCATGCACCTCAGCTGCTCCATGAGGTGGAAGCTGGGTGTGGCCACGCCCAGTGGTTGCTGCCTGGTATCCTCGGCCAGGCTGTGTGCGAAGCCTGTGCAGGCCTGTGGGAAGGTCGGGAACCACACACGTGACCCCTGACATGTAACATGTCACAAGTAACATGTCACATGTGCCCTGCCCACACTCACCTCCAGCTGCTCAGGGGAAGTCAGCAGCATGGCTGCCAACAGGGCATGGCCCGACGCCCCTGCCTAGCCCCTGACATCACCCAGCAGCCCCCGCCCCCATGTGCCTACAGCCCGGCAGCCACGCCCAGGTGGTAAATGCCCAGGAAGCCACAGGCCCTGAAAGACAGGTGCAAGGACGAGGCCATCCGGGGCGGGGTGGAGCCTATGGGGCCTGTGGGCGGAGTTTCCGGGGGAAGGATGGGGTCACGTGAGGAAAGGAAGCCACGCCCCCTCACAAAAGGAATGACAGAAATGGCGCCTCTGTCTTCACTGCTGCTCTCCAGTACTACGTTTCCCAGGAGGCTGCGCACTGGACCTTGTTCCCTGTGACGTCACTGTCCGGCGACTTCCCCTCAGCTTCCCACACTGTGGAATTTTCCCAGCAGTCTCGGAGCCCCGTCCATCTCAGGGTGGAAGGGGACTATGATTCCCAGCATCCTTTGCTACGCCTACAGTGGTCACTGATTGTGTCCTCACTGGTGCGCCGGCGCCCTTCAGTGTCCTACCTAGATGATGGCTTCTCTGTATGAAGCCTCTGTTCCCAAGGCCACTGCCAGGGACTATTACTCCCTGCATGCACTGCATGGCTGGGCCAGGCGGTCACTCTGTGTGTGATGGCACAGGGCAGGGCCTTCTCCCTCCAAGTCTGAAGCAATGGCGTCATTGCATTCTTTCTCACAGATTTGAGGAATAAAATGAATGAATAAAGAGATAATTTCTCATAATTCATCCCTAGAGAGATAACAAAATGATATCAACATTGATATCAAGAAATAGATAAATAATGAAATCACAAGAGACAGTTTCACACCAGCATGGTGGATGCAGACTCCACTCTTCCTGGAGTAGAAAAAGACAGATTTGAATAATGAAATAATCAGATAGTTAGATCATCCGTTTCACTTGAGTCACACAAGGTGGCGCCAAACTTCAGGGATCACAGATTACATAGTGAAAGAATTTAATAATTACAACTTTAAATATGTAAGCCGTTGACCTTTTTTTTGTATCATCAATACCTGGGCAGACTTGCCAGGTATGAAACTGTATGCTGTCATCACGCATTTTTAAAATGCCATCAGTTAATCGCCAGATAATCATAGTGTCTTGCCTGATGAAATCTGTTGGCCTGACATCATCACAAGCACCTGAATCTGTTGTGGAGCAGCAGGACCTGAGATAATGGGCCCAATCCTGGCGTAGCAGTAGTAGCCACAATGTTGATAACAGCTGAAAAGACGGCTGCAGCAGGGGGCATCACCAGCATAGCTGAGAGAGAGATGTTCTTCCGTGTTCTGAGTCGTCATCCTTTTACCAGGTCTCGGTGATGGTGCTGACCTGCTAGTGCCACTGCTCTTCTCATGGTAGAATACAACCGATGTGAAGATGTGGAGGAAGAGCAGGTAGTCAACAGCCAGACCACCGTGCCGGCCTTGGTGAAGTCCTTGTAGTTCTCGGTTGGCACCATGCAACATTCTGGACTCAATCATCCAGCATCCCTCGTACTCTGGGAGATGCAAGGATCATTCAGAAAATGCTCTGCCCATGTCTACATCTTTCCTAACCTTGTCCCTGACAGATATTTGCACACTAACCGTAAAGGGTGATGTCATTGTCGGTCGTTTACATAACATAAGAATTTAATAAGTCAGTAATACCTAACTGTCACAATAAATAGGTGATGTAGCATTTTACTGGCAGGGAAGCATGGTTAGAATCCAGGCATGAAGGATGTCATCGTCATTAATTGAAAAAATTAATCCTAAAATGTGATGATATTGCACATCAACTCCACAAGAGGGAGCTTTACAGGTCTCTGCATGGAATGGTGGATTGTGGTTTACATTACTATACAAATATTTACATTATCTTGGGGATTAACACAGATTGTCAATTTAAATACATTAATTATGTAATTAGATGATCTGTTTGCACCAGATTCCAGGTGTCATCTTGAAAACTGAACCCCAATATCTGTCTCTGGTCCTTTTATTTTTATTTTTTTGTGCTACATGCTACAGAGTGGGAGATAGCTCAGAATGGTTGCATGGTGATGCTTAGAAGATGACTAGGGTGTGGGCACAGGGCAAAGGCCTGGGAGGTAAGTGGAAAAGTTTGATTGAATGTTTATACTTTCCTTGTGCTCTTGACACCACATCAAGCTCCTTAGTGGCCTGCCTCCTGGGAAGAGGCCAAGGATGTCACAGTTCCCTTAGTGGGATAATATGACAGATACTAACAGATAATTAGCAGATAATATATCATCGCATTCAATTGAATATAGATGGCTTGGTACTGTGAGCATGAAGGCCAAGGTATTTGTGGCCTTTATCCTTTTTTTTTTTTTTTTTTTCAGAAAAATCACACCCATGAGACCCTTGTTCTTTAAAACTGGATCCATCACATATTCTCACAGCCCCTGCTCTTTGCCCTATGTCCAGCGTGTAAATGGCATCTGCCAAATGAAAAGTCAGTTCTGGTGTTTGGGCCTTATTTACTTGAGTGATCCTAAACCATATGTCATCTGACTAACTTCTTTTGTGCCCTGTGACTTAGAACACCACCATCCTGCTGCCCTATCAGTCCTGGGTCAGATTGGGGAGGCCTCTTTTGGTCTGGATTCTTTGACAATGAACATTTATTTTGCTCCGTGTGCAAGAAGCCAATATACACAATACCACCCTGGATGCTGAAGTAGGAAGGAGATCAGTGTTCCATCATGGAATGTGGTGGGGAGGTGGACATCAGAGAAACCTGATGAGACAGTTAGGGGAAAACACACAGCCCCCAGTTTCTAAGTCCATAAATTTGGTTCTGAAGGGGGAGCACCTGTTGGCAGTTTGGGTCATCTTGTGTGAGATGGTGTTTTTTTTTTTTTATGCATATAGAGTATTTTTTATTTAATTTTATATAACAAAGTCCAATTAAATGAAAACAAACATTTATACACAATATTTGGGAATTTGGGCGTCGTTCTTTCCAAACTACTTCCTGCTGGTAAGGGGCGCTGTCTTGGGGATTCGAAGAAGACTCAGATATCCTAGCTGTAGTCTGTAGGGCTGTTTTGTCCAGCTGTTTGGAATGTAGGATCAGCTTGTACTCTGTTTCAGGCGGTCTGGTGTGATCAAACCACATTAGTCTGGAAGGAATCCACATCTTTTCATTTTCTGTGGAAACAAAAATAGAAATACTTTTCCCCAGTAACTTGTTCTTCAACTTAAATTTTGGAGTCAAAGCGTTTTTTTTTTTTTTTAATTTATTATTTTACATGTCGATCCCAGTTCCCTCTCCCTCCCTCCCTCCCTCCCCCCCAAGCCCTCCCTCCTTCCCTCCCTTTTGCCCTCTCTACCCTCTCCCATGCACTCTAAACACCCTCCCCTCCCAACCCCCCACCACAATACAATATGTAGGGGAATGCCATCCAGTTGGGGTCATGTAGATCTGACAGGTCCTGTGAAGTAGGGACTAGGGCTTCTCCTATCTCTAGAATAAGGCAGTTATCCCTCCATGGGGGGTATGTTTGCAAAGTCCTTTGTGCACCAGGGATACATCCTGGCTCCACTGTCTGAGGTCTCTTAGACTGCTCAGACCTTCTGGCTGAGACCCATATTCAGGGGGGTCCGAGTCAGACCCCTGTTGGCTTCCCCAGCTATCAGTCTAGTGGCCCTTAGCTCCTCCTTGTTCAGGTAAGCTGTCTCTATGTACTTCTACCGCATGGTCTTGTCCTCTCCATCTGCTTCTGGGTTCTAGTTTGACTCAGTGTTTATGTATGGGTGTTTGCTCCTGTTTTCAACAGGCATTAGTTGAGGACTCCATGGAGAAGTTAGTTGTTGATCTCACTCTCCGGGAAGGGCATTTATGATAGCCTTTCCACGGAAGCTGAGATTGTTAGTTGGGAGCAGTCTTGTAGTTCCCTCGACCTTTCTTTGTGTTCAACTTTATCTTCAAACCAATATTGGCTCCCTCTTTTATGTTCTCTCTCTCTGTCTCTGTCTCTCTCTCCCTTTCCTATTTTCCATTCCTAACCAGGCTCAATCCTCCTGGTCGCACATGCCTTCCTCTCCTCCCTCTCATTTTCTCCTACTTCTCTCTCCATTAGCTGTCCTCCCCCACTATACCTGAGGTCTGGGGGACTTGTCCCTTCCCAGTTCTGTGAGGGACTTTATATGAAGTGAGATGGTGTTTTTGCATGCAAGTTTTTGGGCTGAAATCCTCTGTCTGTTGCATACTTGTTTCTGTTACATGGGTGTGGAACCCTGGGGGAAAATGATTAAGGCCCCATGAGGGTTTCCTGTGATGACTACTGGATCGTTTTGTGAAGTCACTGAGAAGGACAGGGGTGAGTTTGTTCTGCAGTTAACATGGTGTGCAAAGCAAGAATTGCTTATTCTACCTCAGTTTCTATGTTACTTTTCCTCATTCCACTTCAATCTCTTCAGAAACCCCTGAGTCCATTGAGGGCTAATCCATAGGTCAATGACTCAAAAATTCCATCTTGAGGGAGACTTTCAGACTTGGAGAAATGAAAGACAAATTTCCTGAATGTTTTCTGGTTAGTGGTGGTGGTGCAAAGATGTGGGCTGGAGATAGACTGTGAGAGTGCTGGAGGTAGCTCAAATTGGTTGCCTTGTGATGCTTAGGAGGTGATGAGATTTGTGGTTTGGGTGCAGGCTCTGGTTGGCAAACGGGCAGGTTAGATGTAATGTTTAATCTTTTGATGTTTCATTGTATCAACATCTAGGAAACTGGGGAGCAGTGCTGCTTCCTTGGAAGGGGTCATGGATGTCACCTTCCCTTGGTGGCCCCTGATGCATATCATGTAGTACAGCTTCCACCTTAACTCAGAGGGAGGGGTAACTTTGGCTGTAGTATCAAGGGTCCCACTGGCTTTCCACTTTATCTTCTAAATATCAGACCCATGGGATTGTTGTCCCTGAAATCTCAACTCCCTGTAAGTGCACACAGTTGCCTCCTCTTTGACTTGTGTCCATCCTAATCTGACCTTCTGCCAGGTGTGATGCCAGTGCTTGGAATAAGGCCTTATTGATGTGGCTTGTCCTCATAACTGTTTCATCTGCCCATCTCCTGTGCCCTGAGCTCAGTGACACCACCATCTCACTGCCCTACCAGCACTGGGTCAGCCTGAGAGGCTGCTACTTGGCTGGCTGTCTTGACATGGCTGCATGGTTTTGGTTGGGAGCAAGATTGCAGCAGACCTAAAGCAGGCCTAACAGTTGGAGTGGTCAAGTTGGTGGCCAGGTTCAAGTAGATAGCTGTTGGACAATAGGAAAGCAAGATAGGTGGGGCTAGGAGACATGTAGAAAAGAGAAAGTAGTAAGGGAGGGGTCAACATGGAGAGGCTGAGGATGATGCCTGCCCCCCTCCCCCTGTAAGGTGAAACTACGTGTAAACACTTAGGTTAACAGAAATGGGTTAATACTTAAGACAGAGCTAGCCAATAAGAGACAAGTAATTGGCCAACAGCATTATATCAAATACAGAGTCTCTGTGTGTTAATTGGGGCTGGCACGGTGGCAGGACAAGACCAGCAGCAGGAGGCAAAACCTTACTCCTTACAGATAGCTGCTGGATTTCTGAAGGTTTTGGGGTGGCTGTCAGACAAGGCTGGGTGAACACTTAGCCACTAGCATCCAAGGCCATTATTTGGGTTCTGAAGCTTCTCCATTATGTTTCAGATTGGTGTGAGATTTCTGAGGATTTAACAGTGAGCCCCTCTGTGCTCTCACAAGGAGCAACATCTTGACTTTCACAGAGCTGGCAGGTACCCAAATCTGACTGTCTAGGGACTATGAAGTAGAGGACCCTTTGAGGTCTGTGACCCCATTCACCTCACCACACTGCACCTTCCCAAACACCTGGAATCCATCCAATGATGCAGGCCTAGAGACCCAACTCTGGCAAGTCTTGGCCTTAAAGCTTGTTTGGTTCTCAACTTTGGAGCTTGGTGCCAATGGATATATTTTCTTTGGAGAGGCCAGAGGAAGAGCACCTATGACGTATTGAAACCGGTATTCTCTGTGCACTACTATCAATAAGCCAAATGCTTTTGTGAATCAGGCCAACACTTCCCCATGGTTGTCTGTACATTTGTTGGCTGACTAGAGAAAGGCTTTCTGTAATGGCCCCAAAGGGATGAACCTATTCGAACACCCTGGTCTTCCACTAATTCTGAAGGACTTGTGAGAAATGCCTGTAAAAAAGGTTCCTAAACCTCTACTCCTTTACCCAATTCTAAATTCTGCAATAACTCCTCTCTAATGAACTTGTACTGAGGAAGTCCCCTTAATTCCAAGAGTTCTGAAATTCTATTAGCCAAATAGGTCTTGATATACCACAATGCCCATGGAGGTATGCCTTTCTGCACATTAGGAATACACACATCTCATCAAGGATGCGAGTGTTACCATTGCCCAAAAGTTTTAACTTTCTCCCTTAGACTACTCTATATCCCCAATCTCTGTCCAAGCTTCACTAATGTTTCCTTCTCATCAAGGAGATGTCATACTTTCTGTTCTGGCTGCTGTGATAAAAGGATACCAACTCAACATTTCTGTACAAGATATTATTTTCTGCTCTAATTTGGACACCTAGTATTACCACCTATCTGGAAACAAATCTACTGCTCTCAATTATGTTTTCAAATACATAGCATTCATTTTATTTGGAACCTACTGATAAGCATTGTGCCTACTTCCTGGAATCTAGTTGTAGAGAGGGAGGAGTGATGAGCAAACAGATCAAGACCATCTGACGAAAGCCATAGAAATTTCTGATGTGAACAAGGGGAAGTGCATGGATACCAGATTGACTACTTAGAAACCAGCAAAGGACAGAAATGGTCTTCCTGTATATAAGAGGCCTCAGCAGTCTATAGGGCCTCTGATAAAGGAACACCATTTATACCTACTGCATGAATAGATAATGGAAGCCCATTCCTCATACAGGAAAATTTTCGTTGCCTAGACCCATGGTGGAGGCCATATGACCTGCAAGAAATGATGTGAAAGTCCTGGGAAGAGTGCCCCACAGAAAGCCTCGCCCTTTCTATGGAGAAAAGGAGGAATGATATAGGTGTCACTGGGCAACATGGACAAATGGTAGGTATAAAGAACTCAGATTGATATGTAAAATAAGATTGTATTGTTTCTTATTTTAATAAAAATATGAAAAAATAAAGAAAACCATGTGGACAACAGCTATCAGTCATCTGAATGATATTGTTACTGGTGATAATGGTGATAACACAAAGAAGTTAGACATGCATGGAGATTAGTTGTAAGCAAAGGTTTCATGGATTATGTTTGTTACAGTGGGAGATGAGGATGTCTTCACATCAGAAAATAAGATACTTTTGTGGAATATTGAAAAAAAACCTTACCAATAATAATATTTCTTCTATAGTTAAATTAATTAGGAATGCAGAGAATTATTTTATGGTATTAAAATAATTTCCCAACCACAATTAGCAAATTACTGGTAATCTACAGAAAACTATCTGCTCTGTTATGGGAGATGTTATTCTGTATATGTTTCTCATACTGATTAATGAATAAAGCAATGTTGGCCAATAGGAAAGGAGATAGGAGGGACTAAGAGACAAGGAGGAAAGAGAAAGTAGAAAGGAAGAGCCAAGATGGAGAGTCTGGAGAAAGCAGTTTGCTGGCAGGCTACCCGGTAAGAGAAATACATAGATCAGCAGAAATGGGTTAATAATTAAGACAGAGCTAGCCGATAAGAAACTAGCACCTGGCCATCAGTATAATATCAAATACAGAGTCTCTGTGTGTTATTTGTGGCTGGGCCCGGCGGCGGCGGGGACAAGACCGGGCGGTGGGTGGAAAAACCATACTCTTACAGCTCTGGTTACTTGTGACAAGGAATCTCTGTGAGGGTGACTTTGTGAACAGAGTTGTCATTTTTCTTTGCATTGTGCATTGGGGGAAAATTTAAAGTTTGTGTGTGTGTGTGTTTTTTTTATTTCTCTTTGTGTATCTCTTGCAAAAAAATTAATTACTCACCTACATACTACACATAGTTAGTCATTGGCCACAGGGTGCTGTTCACTTTGGGAAAACAAGACGAAGAAACTTTATATTCTTTGTGTGCTTTGGACATCAGCCCTCTGTCAGATGTAGGGTTGGTGAAGATCTTTTCCCAGTCTGTAGGCTACCTTTTTGTTTTTGTCAACTATGGCCATTGCCTTACAGAAGCTTCTTAGTACCAGGAGGTCCCATTTATAAATTGTCAATCTTGGTGTCTGTGCTACTGGTGCTATGTTCAGGAGGCAGTCTCCTGTACCATTTCCTTCAAGAATACATACCATGTACTATTCTAAGAGGTTCACTGTAGCTGGACTTATGTTGAGGTCTTTGATCCATTGGGACTTAAGTTTTATGCATGGGGATAGACATGATTCCGTAGCCTTTTATATACTACCACCCTGTTGTGCCAGCACCATTTGTTGAAGGTGTTTTCCTCCTCCCAGTGTACACTGTTAGCTGTTTAATCAAAAATCAGGTGTTCATATGTGAGGGGTCTAATATCAGTACTTCAATTCCATTCCATTGGACTGTCTACTTTTATGTCAATACCAAGCTGTTTTCAGGACTATAGCTCTATAGTAGAATTTGAAGTCAGGAATGGTGATGCCTGCTAAAGTTCCTTTATTTTATAGGGTTGTTTTTGCTATTCTGGGTCTTTTTTTTCATATAAAGTTGAGTATTATCTTTTATAGTCAGTGAAGATGTGAGCTGGGATTTTGATGGCAATTGCTTTGAATGTCTAGATTGCTTTTGGCAAGATTGCTATTTTTAGTATGTTTATCCTACCTATCCAAGAGCATGGGAGATCTTTCTATTTTCTGGTGTTTTCTTTAAATTCTTTCTTTAAAGACACAAAATTCTTACTATATAGATATTTCACTTGTTTAGTTAGAATTACCCCAAGATATTTTATGTTGTTTGTGGCTATTGTAAAGGGTAATGTTTCTTTGATTTTTTTTTCTCAGTATTTTTAATGTCTGTATATAGTAGAGCTATGGATTTTTTTTAGTTAATCTTGTATCCTGCTAATTGGCTTAAGGTGTTTATCAGCCATAGGACTTCTCTGGTATAGTTTTTCAAGACACTTTTGAAAACTATCATATCATTTGAAAATAGTGAAAGATTGACTAATTTTTCCAATTTGTATCTCCTTGAAATCCTTTTTGTTCTTTTATTGCTCTAGCTACAACTGCAAGTACAATATTGAAGAGATTCGGAGAGAATGGGCAAACTTGTCTTGTTCTCAATTTTAGAATAATACAAAGAATTGAGGAAACTAATCACATAAACACCACATAACACTATTTAAAAAAAGTGGTGTACACAACTGAATAGAGACTTCTCAATAGAGGAATCCAAGTTGGCTGAAAGACATTTAAGAGAGTGCTCATCATCCTCAGCCATTAGGGTAATGAAAATCAAAACAACTCTGAGATACCATCTTATTCTTGTCAGAATGGCTAAAATTAGAAACACCAATGACAGCTTATCTTGCAGAGGATGTGGAGAGAAATGGACACTCCTTCACATATGGTGGGAGTGCAAATATGTACAGCCATTTTGGAGATCAGTATGGTGGTTCTTCAGAAATATGGGTATCTCCAAATTGGCGGTACATATTTGCACTCCCACTAGCTATGGAGGGCTGTTCCCCTTTATCCACATCCTCTCCAGCATAAGCTGTCATTCATGTTTTAGATTTTAGTCATCTCGCATGAGTAACATGGTATCGAAGAGTTGTTTTGGTTTGCATTTCACTGATGACAAAGCATGTTGAGCACATTCTCAAGTGTCTTTCCACCATTTTTGATTCCTCTATTGAGAATTCTCTATTCAGCTCTGGACCCCAGTTTGTAATAGGATTATTTGGCGTTTTGGTGACTAATTTCCCAAGATCTTTGATTTTGGAGATCAGCCCTCTGTCATATGTGGGGTTGGTGAAGATTTTTTTTCCACTCTGTGGGCTGCTGTTATGTCTTGTTGACTGTGTCCTTTGCCTTACAGAAGCTTCTTCGTTTCAGGAGACCCCAGTTATTAATTGTGGATCTCACTTTTTATGCAACTGGTATTATGTTCAAGAAGTGGTCTCTTGTAACAATTCATCTAAGTGTACCTCCTACTTTCTTTTCTAAGTGGTTCAGTGTGGCTGTATATATGTTGATGTCTTTGATCCACTTGGACTTAAGTTTTTGCATGGCAATAGATATTGCTCTATCTCTAGTCTTCTACACACCACCATCCAGTTATATCAGCACAAATTTTTGAAGAGGCTTTCTTTTTCGCATTGTATAACTTCAGCTTCTTTGTTAAAAATGAGGTTTTCATAGGTGTGTGGGTTAATATCAGGGTTTTCAATTTGACTCCATTGGTCTTCTGTGTATTTTTGTGCCAATACCAACTATTTTCAGGACTATAGTTCCGTAATAGAGCTTGACATTTGGGATTGTGATGCCTCCTTAAGTTCGTTTATTGCACAGGGTTGTTTTGGCTGTCTTGTGTCTTTTGTATTTCTATATAAAGTTGAGCATGAGCAGGATTGAAGGGAGCAGCTTTGCCATCAGATGCCTGTGATGGACATGGACAGGTGACATTGGGTGAAGGGTTAGGGAGGCCTGATCCCCTGCCAGCACTCTGATTTGCATATGCAAATGCTGCCTGGAGACTCAGAAGACATCAAGTACAGAAACTGCCTGGGTTAATTTGCATAGCCACACCTCCAAATGAGATAACCTGCATATATGTGCATGTCAAAATCTCAAACAGATGGGATAACTTGCATGCATTTGCATAGCAAAAGCATGTAAAGCAACATACATTTGCATATTAAAGTGCATTCCTACAACTCGGGTTTTTTCATTTGCATATCCAAATGTGAACCCCAAATCAGTCTCACAGATTTTCATGTACCATGCTCATTTGTATAATCTCAATTACTAGTGCCTCCTTTGCATAACACTTCAGTCTCATTTACATATTTAAATGGGAAACAGGGTTTTAAGTTGATCCAGACTGCTCAGCATCAGGCTCACCCATTAGCTGCAGCCCTGCCAGAGCTGGCCTGCCCCTGCAGGTCCAAGGTCACAGTAAATGACCCTCTCTGGGCCTCACCCTCACCTACAGCAGTGCCAGCCCCTCCTTCCTGTTCTCCAGCCAGGTCAAGGCAGCTCCCAGGTAAGGAGGTGCAAGAGCTGGAAGCACGGATTCAGGATGGGCAGGACCTCGAGTGTGTGGCCAGAGTATGGGTGTGGCCTCTGTGGAGGACAGGTCTTGGTCAGGGAAGGTATACTCACAGGAAATGGAGACTGGGAGCAGGAAGTGGCCTCCCCGCCCTCCCCTCACCATCTTCGTCCCCAGGTGGGCGTGGCAGGAGTCTCCTACCACAGTCTGAGGTCAACAAGCAGCAAAGCTAGGGCCCACAGTGCAGCTGCCCTGGCGGTCCTGGCAGTGCAGGTCATGACAGTCAAACCCCTGGGGATGCAGGGTGTGGCCCCAGTGAAATCACAGACCTTGGCCAGGTCTCCCCCCTCCTGATCCTTCTGCTGTCAATCACTGCAGGCCACGCTCCTCTCTGTCAATCACTGCAGGCCATGCCCCCTCCCAGGAAGAGTGCAGGTAACCAAGGCGGAGGCCATGTCTGTCATCTTCATAGCTGGAAAAGGGGGGAGCCCGGCTAATGGTGGGACTTCCTGGCAAGGGAAACCCGGCAGCAGAGACTCACACCAATCATCGTGGGTGGGTCAGGACTTCCGCCCGCAGATTGCAGCTAAGGCCGACCTGCGCCAAGGCCATCAGGAACTTTTGTAACTGCTGTGGCCAGGACTGCATTACCCAGCAACCTATGCGGCCGCTCTCTGCTTCGCTGCCCAGAGACTTCTGGGTCGGCCATTCAGGCCAGGGACTGCAATTCCTGGCATCCTGTGGGGGTTGATTCCTGCCTATAAGCCCAGGGACTTCCGGGTTTGTTGTGTTGCGGCACGAGACTGCATTTCCCAAAGGTGCTCTGCAGAGGTTTCCTGTTTTTCACCAATGAAACTTCTGGTTTTTAGTTCGTGGAGGCTGCCCAGAGACTTCCGGATTTGGACGTTCAGGCCAGGGAACGCATTTACCAGCATCCTCTGTGGCCGCTTCCTGCTTCTCTGCCCAGGGACTTGTTTTCAACTTTGGCGGCTCAGGACTGTATTTCTCAGGATGCTTTGAGGCTGCTTCCTGCTTTTCTACCAACAGACTTCCAGTTGCAATCTTTGAGGATCTGGGATTGCAGTTCCCAGCATGCTGTGTGGCCACTTCTTTCTTTTCACCCTTGGACTTCCGGTTCTGGACTTCAAGGCCTCCGAACTACAATTACCATCATGAACCAGGATTGTTTCCATCTTTTCAGTTCCTAAATGTCTCTGGGCTCCGAGGATCGAGGACTCCATTTCCCAGCATCCTGTGTAGGCACGTCCTGCTTTTCTGCAAGGGACTTCCGGTTTTGAGCTCTGAGTGGCCAGGACTCCATTTCCCAGCATCCCCAAGTCCACGTCCTGCTTTTGTGCCCCAGAAATTACAGTGTTAAAAACCGCTTATTATTATTAATATTAATAGTGAAAGACCAAAAAGTGAAGTTAAATGAAGGACAGTGTTACATGGAAAGCTAACCAATATCTGTTCCTTGGAATTTGCTAGCTTCCTCTCACCATGCCCTGAAATGACAAGAATTCACACTGCCCCCTCCCTTTCTGCCCCTCCTTTCCTGTGAGTCAACAGGTGGTAAATAGGGTCCTCAGGAAAGAAAGATAGCTGTAACTCTGGTTTGCCCAGACAAGATTAATTAGGACACCCTGAGGCCCTAAGGTCTGCTGACCCTAATAGCAGACAATCAGGCCTCCAAGGGTCACGTACTCAATGGACAGAGGGTCCCACCCCTTCCTATAGGCATGTTGTAGCTTGAGAGACTTGTAAATATGTAGAACTCAAAAGAAAGAGCCCTGCTTTGTTTTTGTGAGAAAATCAGTGAGGTTGTAAGGTTCGGTTCATCGGTGGGTATGCTACTTTTAGCATGTGTGAGGGGGCACTAGAATGTGACAGAATGTTGGATCATAAATGTTGCCTGGCAACCCTGCTTGCATTCTGTATCTTGGTACCATGGGCCAAGGCCCAGAGAGAAGCTTCGAGAAAGAGCTATCATGGGACATTACAGTCTCCCAAGATAACTGTCTCCTAAAACTTTTCATGACAGCGTTTGATTCGCTAACCAAGTCATAGCCAAATTTCTGGAAGTTTGCCTCCAGCTTTTACTGGTTACCAAATTCAAGATTACCTAATTATCGGAGAACATAATCTGTGGAGAAACAGTTCAAAGACTTATGTTTATGGATGCTCTCTCTCCTAAGAAGCAAAATAATGGAACAAAAGATAACAATACTCACAATTATTCATCAAAATGTGAGTTTTGCATTGTTAACTTCCTTCAGGAAGGTGATGATCCATTTCTCAGTGTGGACTTAGCGAATATTGGATTGAAGTCCATCTCTTTTGAGGCAGCCGACCAACATTAAATATGTGATATCTTCTAAAAATCCTGCATACACAATGACATTTAAGCATTTAAACATGTTACTACTCTGCTCTGCGATTAAATAACTGATGAACCTGGGAGTTTCCCACAATCATGTGGGGGCCAAGTGAGAGTCAATTGTGTCCAGGATGGCAGACCATTATATCCTCTCATCATGTTGTTATTTGATTATTAAAATAGACATTAGGTAATCCATGATCGGTGGATTGTGGTTCCACGATGTAGGAAGCAATTATTACAGACCACCTAAATATCAATTATGTAGTTAAAAAATTTAAATTAATCATGACAGCAAAGTTCATGAGCCTGGTTTGGAGCCTCCTTAGGGAAGTGGATCATGTTACATGAACTCATTATTTGATTATTTAATAATATAAAACAATGATTTTATCACCCACGAGACCTGGAATTTGGTGCCACAGATCATCTAATTACATGATTAACGTATTTAAATGGACAATTCGTGTTAATACCCAAGACAACGTAAATATGTGAATAGTTATGTAAACCAAAAATCCTCCATTCCATGAAGAGACTTGTAAAGCTCCCTCTTGTGGAGTTAATGTGCAATATTATCACATTTTATAATTAATTGTTTCAATTGATGATGATGACATCCTTCATGAATGGAGTCTGGCCACGCTTCCCTCCCAGTTAATGATACATCACCTCTTTCTTGTGACAGTTAGCTATTACCGACTTATTTATTTAATTCTTTAAATTATTTAAACGACTGACAATGCCATCACTGATTATGATCAGGGTTAAAATATCTGTCAAGGACAAGGTTAGGAAAGTTGTAGACCTGGGTAGAGCATTTTCTGACTCATCTATGCATCTCCTAGAGTACTAGGGATGCTGGATGATTGAGTCCAGAAGATTGCATCGTGCCAACCGAGAAGTACAAGGACTTCACCAAGGCCGGCACGGTGGTCTGGGTGTTGACTACCTGCTCTTCCTCCACATCTTCACATCGGTTGTGATCTACCATGAGAAGAAGAAGTGACACTAGGAGTTCGGCACCATTACTGAGACCTCTCAAGAGGATGATGACCCAGAGCACGGAAGAACATCTCTCTCTCAGCTATGCTGGTGATGCCCCAGCTGCCGCAAACTTTTCAGCTGATATCAACCTTTTGGCTACTACTGCTATGCCAGGAATGGGCTCATTAGCTCAGGTCTTGCAGCATCACAACAGAGATTCAGGTGCTGGGGATTATGTCAGGCCAACAGAATTCATCAGGCAAGACAGAATGATTATCTGAGGATGAACTTATGGATTTTTAAAAATCCGTGATGACAGCATAGTTTTTCTTATCTGGCAAGTCTGCCCAGGAATTGATGATATGAAAAAGGTCAATGATATGAAAAAGGTCAATGACTTACATATGTAAATATATAATTATTAAATTGTTTCATTGTATAATCTGTGAACCCTGAAGTTTGGTGCCACCTTGTGTGACTCAAGTGTGACAGACGATATACCTATCTGATTATTTCATTATTCAAATCTCTTTTTCTACTCCAGGAAGAGTGGAGTCTGGATCCACCTTGTTGGTGTTAAAGTGTCTCTAGTGATTTCATTTTTTATTTCTTTATTTAAATCAATGTTGATATCATTTCCTTATCTCTCTAGGGGTGAATCATGAGAAATTATCTTTTATTCCTTCATTTTATTGTTCAAATCTATGATTAAGAAATGAAAGACTCTTCAGTATTGAGCAATGGTTTAGGCTCCATGTATAAAACACCATCTACTTGTTTAATCTTTTATTCATTTAATTATGAAAATCTGTCATTATGTATTCAGTGGTCACTGGAGTTTTGAGCCTCCTCTTTGGGACTCCATCTTGCCAGGCCATCACATTACATTATACTACACTTACTTATTTAACTGTTAAACTAGTTAATTAAGTAATAATTCATCATTTAATTAACGTATTTAAAATACAGGTAATGTTGTGGACCATAAGTCCCTTTTGGAGTCAGATTTTAGGAGTTGATGATGTAACATCATGTCATTACTTCATCATTTAGCTATGTAAGTAGATCGTTACATCAGCGATAGTTTTAGGACTTTGGTACAACCTCTTCAGTGTTAATATAAAACGCCAACTAATTAATTATGAATTTAATTTTTTAAATAAATCATTATTCCAGGAAGAGATCAGTCTGGCTACTCCATGTGGGATTTAAGTATGCACCACCCTGTCATTATTTAATCATTTCTCATTATATGTTAATTATTTAAATCAATGAGGATGTTGTTCTTTTTGACTGGAGTCTAGCCATTCCTCCCTGGGAGTTGATCATGTGGTGTTATTTAATTATCTAAGTACTACTTTCTTGAAAATCACTGGAGTTTGGTTCTACCTTATGAAATTTAAGTATGCAGGACTATCCTATCATAAACTTATTTGATTGCATAAGTAATGATGGTGTCATCGGTCATTTGGCAGGAAATCTGTACCAGAAGCAGTGCCCAGAGAATGAGGGACACTGTGTTACCAAATGATTACTCATTATATAATCATAGATTTTTAATAGTCTCATGATTATACGATTAAAAAAAAACTGTATTGTTTCACATCATCTGTTTCTGAGAGCTTGCAACAGAACTGACCCATGAAGAACACAGTCACGTGACACCGATTTTAAAAATGGAATAACTGAATAATCTCTTGATCAGGGAATCTCATCCAATGAACTCTGTCAGGCTGAGAATATGACACACCACAAACAATAAATAACTCTAAGTAACCATATTAGAAAGCAGGGTACAGGACTTAATAGAGAAGAGGAGTTTATTTTATTTTCAATAAAGAGAAAAGGATTATGCTAGAGGCGATTCCTTGTATTGTTTCCATTCTAGAAATTAGAAAATTGAAGCATAGAAAACAGGTTTAAAATCCTCATCAATGTACTTGAATGTCATAATGATGCCTTCATTTTCACGCTATGTCACTGTAGGCATGCTGTAGCTTGAGAGACTCGTAAATATGTGGACTCAAAAGAAAGAGCCCTGCTTTGTTTTTGTGAGAAACTCAGTGAGGTTGTAAGGTTCGTTCATCGGTGGGTATGCTACTTTTAGCATGTGTGAGGGGCACTAGAATGTGAGAGGATGCTGGATCATAAATGTTGCCTAGCAACCCTGCTTGCATTCTGTATCCTGGTATCATGGGCCAATGACCAGAGAGCAGCTTGAGAAAGTGTTATCATGGGACATTACAGTCTCCCAAGATAACTGTGCCTAAAACTTTCATGACAGCATTTGATTTGCTAACCAAGTCATAGCCAAATTTCTGGAATTTGGCCTACAGCATTTACTGGTTACCAAATTCAAGATTACCTAATTATCTGAGAACATTGTCTGTGAAGAAACAGTTCAAAGGCTTCTGTTTATGGATGCTCTTTTCTCCTAAGAAGTAAAACTATGGAACAAATGATAATAAGACTCACAATTATTCAAAAAAGGTGAGTTTTCCATTGTTAACTTCCTTCAGGAAGGTGATAATCCATTTGTTAGATTAGACTTATAAGGCTGTTAATTAAGGATCAGGATAAACAATTAGGCCGAATAGATGTTTATTCAGGGAGAAATAACTTACAACCTAGACAGATGAACACCAGGAAATTCAACCCGATCCTCTCCTGTCCAAGTCAAGCCAGCAAGAGGGCCTTTCCTCGCTGTCCCTCCGACCTCCTTCCACAGGTCACTCCGCCATGGCTCCACCCCCCAATGGGCGTGGTCTGTGCCAGAGAACTATCTCACTACAATTCCCCTTTTAATCTAAATGAAAGATTTAGGCTTAATACAAAACTATATACAAAACAGTGAATAACATGTATGCTCTAAGAAAAGGAAAATCGAGAACAAAATGACCTACATATCAAGTCCTAGGTTGAGGGCATAATGGAGTTTACAATAGAGTTGTCCTAAGCTGGAAAACGTAAGTCTAGTACCTAATATATCTAACTAGGAAGAGAGAATAATAGTTGTGATAGTTTAATCTTCAACCTCATCAAGACCTGAGAAGGAAATTAACAATACTAGAGTAGACAGGAAATGTGGATAGACAACTTCCAAAAGGTGCAGCAAGGACAGAAAGAGCAAACCACTTGAACAGTCACCCATGGTCTCACAGCAATGTTGGTACACCTAGATTTGGCTAAGGCCAAGAAATCTTGACAGACCACAATAAAACAGGGAGGTAGAATGGCTGTCTTACACTGACTTGGCAAGGTCAAGCATTCTTCTATATTTGTCTCCTGCAAGCACATAGGACTGCATGTCCAAATCAGTGCTCAAGGTGGGGGGCAATTCTTTGCACAACAGGCCATTAGCTGAGGCAAGATTGAACTCCAGCAGGAGAAACAACAGTGTCCAACATATTTTTGGGAAATTGCATGGTGCTGTCAGGAGCAACAGTGTCTCATGTCAATGGAGTACTAATATTAAAACATTTAAATGCCATGTTCTGCATGTCTATGAAGTGACTGATGATTAAGCATCTATATCTGACTAATCTCATAGGTACAGGAAACATGAGTGAAGATAATCTGTAATACCCAGGAATTTAGCTAAAAGACTGATTAAAACTTTCCTGAGTAAAGCAGGAACAAATACTTACACAATACAACTATTTACATATACATACATGTAAATCCCTAAAATAGAGGTAGAGTATAAGTGTCAAGACAAGAGGTAGAACTATAAAGGGCAGCAAGATAAATATCCCAAATTTATGAATATACAAAATGTCTTGAATACAAGAAAAGTATACATACATAGAATATGGTAAAAATAATGTGCATAACACATCGTAAGTGGAAAGATTTCACACAATATAACAAAATATAAACTTAATTTTACATAGCTTAGCACATAAGAATACATAAGAATGTAAGCTGTAAAATACTATCTCATTCTTACTCAAATTCTCATGAAAATATGCTAATCTACCTATATCCCATCTAAACCTTACCTTTCCCAACCATTCCCTGTTCCTGTCTAAAAGATAAACCCGAGTGTAAGCATCACCTTCCATACCTAACCCTAAATAACTAAAACCAACCCAAAGACGATGAATATTATCCCTAAATTCCAACGGTAGGGAAAGGGGGGGGCGTCATTATCTTAAGGTTACTTTCTGCTGAAGTGGGATGATGATTGCTCCAATGGATCCTGTAGGAAGAAAATTTTTAGCAACCAAATTTCTCAACAGAACTGGCTGTGAAATATGTAGCTAGTCACTGTGTGGCAAAAAAATTCTTGACTGTAGTTCTATTTGAACCTCTGGCCAGGGTGTAATAAAAAGGTGCACCATTACAGCTAGCTAGTCATGAGTTGTCTTGAGCAAAACAGTCTCAAATCGGTTTTAGGGTGATGATTGTAGTTCAGATGCATCAGGTTGAGTCAAGTCGAAACGATAATGTGGGGCCCCATCTTCTTTCTGGAGAGTTCAAAGACTGCTGTTAGGAATCATTATTATTCCTTGTGGAAAACTTAAACATCAATACTAAAGTAAAAATTTCAAGTTTTAAGGTATGCATTAGGGAAAGACAACAATAAGGATTAAAAGTATGTGCGAAAATTAGGATTTCAGAGAGAAAACAGCATATAAGAAATTAGTCCCCAGATTTTGTTTTCTTCTGACTTACACCAATTGGCTTCTTGATTTAAGGCAGAAACCATGAATTTAATCTTAACAACATGCTTGAATTTAGAGAAGGAAAGCCAAATCCATCTCCAAAGCCAGCATTTTTTTACATAAATTGGGGACTTCAGGAATACTAGATAGTAGAGAGAAATAGATTTCTGTATAGAAATAGTTTACTACAATTAAATATTTTTTTTTACCATATATCAGATTCTGCTTCCTTAAGTGATTGTTTCTGAAGAGCTGTCTTCTCTTCTGTAGGCACCTACATGTTCAGTGTTTTTTGGCTCTTTGATGATAGGTTTTCTCTGTTTTCCTGTAAGAATAAGAACAGGACACTTCCCCTACCTTTGAGTGGCCTCCACACACCTCATGGGACCTAATTTGTTGGATGACTTGTCATTTCTCTTCATTAAGATGTTTCTCTTGTTCAACTCGAATCTTTATTAACTTAGATGGTATCCATAGTTTTTCTTCTCCTGCAGATACAAATGCAAAACCCCTACCCCAATGTAACACATATCCTGCTTTCCATTCTGAGGTCAGTACATCCTTGAAGTACACTGGCTGATTTAGTTCAGAAGTTTTTTCTATTGTCCAGTGTCTTTCTGCAGCTGTTTTTCCTTTTTCATCAGCATTAAGAAAGTTTAATGTTAATAAAGCATTATGTAATCTGTGTTTGGGTGTTTTGGTTCCTCCTGCCTGTTTATGGAGCATTTCTTTTGAAAGTACTCTCAACCACTGCTTGTCCTGTAGGATTATGTGGTATACCAGTTATGTGCTTTATCTTGTAATACTCAAAATTTCAATTTTCAAAGTTTCAATTTTCTGGAGACATATTCTGGAGCATTGTCAGTTTTTATTTGTGCAGGTATGCCCATAATGGTCATTACCTCTAATAGGTGTGTGATAACAGAATCAGCCTTTTCAGAGCTCAGAGCAGTAGCCCATTGAAACCATAAAAATGTATCTATAGTGTGATGTACATATTTTAATTTTCTGAATTCTGCAAAATAAAACACATCCATTTGCCATATTTCATTCCTATTTATACTTTTAGGGTTACTGCCTGGTGGTAAAGGAGTTTGGTTATAGAATGAGCAAGTAGGACATTTCCTTTCTATTTCCTTGGCTTGTTCCCAAGTGAGAGAAAAATCCTTTTTTAAACCTTTGCTGTTCACGTGGTGTTTCTTATGAAACTCTGAGGTTTCTAGCACACTTCCTAACAATAAACGATCAATTTCATCATTGCCTTGTGCTAGAGGACCTGGCAGACCCGTATGGGATCTGATGTGTGTTATATATATAGGATGAGTCCACTTTCTGATTGTATCTTGTAACTGTATAAACAATGAAATTAATTCTGTATTGTCAGGAATAAATTCTGCAGTCTCAATGTGTAAAACGACTCTCTCTGCGTATTGAGAGTCAGTAACTATATTGACGGGTTCTTTAAAATGCATAAGTACCATGAGAATGGCATACAATTCTGCCTTTTGTACATAATTGTAAGGGCTTTGAACCACTTTGCTAATTTTTCCTGATTTATATCCTGCCTTTCCTGATTTGTTTGCATCAGTGTAGAATGTATGAACTCCAGAAATAGGTCTTTTTCTTACAATGCATGGAAGGATACAAATCGTTTTCTTTATGAATTTTATTCTCTCAGTTTTAGGATAGTTGTTGCTAATCGTTCCCAAAAAGTTACTGCGAGCTCTCTGCCAATATTCGTTATCTTTCCATAATGAGAAAATTTCCTCATTAGTTAAAGGTACTATAATTTCTGCTGGGTCCCTTCCTATTAGCTGACAAAGTCTTAATTTACCTTTTATAATCAAGTCAGAGATCTTTTCTATATATGTTTTTAGTTTTTTATTCAGTTTATGTGGTAGGAATATCCATTCTAATATGATATCTTCTCTCTGCATCAAAATCCCTGAAGGATATTCTCTAGATGGTAATATAACCAGAATACAGTCTAGGTTTGGATCCACACGGTCCACATGTGCTTCTAGTATCCTCTTTTCTACCCATTCTAATTCCTTCTCAGCTTCAGCTGATAGTATTCGTGGACTATTCAAGTCCTTATCTCCTTTAGAGCTTCTGTGGAAAGGCTATCATAAATGCCTTCCCAGAAGTGAGATCAACAACTAACTTCTCCATGGAGCCCTCAACTAATGCCTGTTGGAAACAGAAGCAAATACCCATGCATAAACACTGAGTCGAAGTAGAACTCAGATGCAGAGGGAAAGGACAAGATCAGGCAGCAGAAACAAATAGAGACAGCTTACCTGAACAATGAGGAACTAACGGGCCACCAGACTGATAGCTGGGAAGCCAGCATGGGGACTGACTCAGGCCCCCCTGAATATGGGTCTCAGCCAGAAGGACTGAGCAGTCTAAGGGACCTCAGACAGTGGAGCCAGGATGTATTAATGGTGCACAAAAGGACCTTGCAAACACATCCTCCATGGAGGGATAACTCCTTAATCTAGAGACAGAATAGAAGCCCTAGTCCCTACTTCAAATGACCTGTCAGACCTACATGACTCCTACTGGATGGCATTCCCCCCACATTTGGAATTGGGTTGGGGGGATGGGATGGTGGTTAGAGTGCATGTGAGAGGGCAGAGATGGTAAAACGCAGGGATGGAGTGAGGAAGGTTGGGGAGGGGAGGAAGGGAGAGGGAACTGGGATTGACATGTAAAATAATAAATTAAATTAAAAAAAAATGATTTGACTCCAAAATGCAAGTTCAAGGACAAATTACTGGGGAAAAGGATTTCTATTTTTGTTTCCACAGAAAATGAAAATATGTAGATTCCTTCCAGACTAATGTGGTTTGATCAAGTCAGACCACCTGATACAGAGTATCAGGTGATCCTACATTCAAAACAGCTGGACAAAGCAGCCTGACAGACTACAGCTAGGATTTCTCAATCGTCTTCAAATTCCCCATGACAGTGCCCCTGCCAGCAGGAAGTAGTTTGGGAAGAACAACGCCCAAATTCCCAAATATTGTCTATAAATGTTTATTTTCATTTAAATGGACTTAGTTATATAACATAAAAAAATTGGTGAAAGAAACAAACCAAGTTAAGGATGGGCATTCATAAGGGAAAAAAAGGCTAAAGCCAAGTATGATGTCTAACATGTTCACAAATATTTACATGATGTAGGTTTCCCCTCTGCCATGATTTCTTCCCTATTAACTGATATCAAGATGACAAAACATGATTTAAAATACGTATAGGTTTACAAATGTGAATGAACAAAATTATGGCAAGTTCATTGCCATGACCTATGTCAGTTTTCTGAGAACATACTTTAGTTCCTCCTACAGGAATACTCAAAGGTGTAACCTTCTTGTGAAAAACCATGAACAATCACAAACTAACACACTGACATCACATAATTAAAATTAAATCAAATCTCTAAACAGATTTCCATATTTGAATATTTTTCTCTAATGAGTACTCAATCCTGTAACCATAGTGTTGAGGGTCTTAAAGTCTTCAAAGTTTTCCTGCAACATTAATTATTTCATGTAAAAGAAAGTAAGCATGAAGGATTGGGCTTAGAGATAGCAGTCCATCTGAATGAGGTTTTTATGTAAATCAAGTCAAGGGTTACCATGAAACATGGTTCCCTTACCAATGAATTTCCAGGACTTTTTTCCTCATGAGTTTGCAAATGAGAACAAAACAGAGATATTGTAGTGCTTGAACTGATTGTTCACACGGGTCAGATATTTTTCTCTCCCAGAAAACTATGTAACTCAATGTGTGTTGAATGAGGACCATACCATATTCTTTCTAGGATGATTCCTTTCCCATAAGGGTTTTCTTAGGCTCACAAAGATTATTGGGATAAGCAAAGTGCACAGCATTACAACAATGGTTACATGTATAGGGTTTCTATGCACTATGATTTTTTTCCTTTGATTATAAAGACTAATGATATATAGAGAGGCTTTACCACATGGGATACATTCAGTATCTTTCAAGTATACATTCTTTTATGACTTAAGAGAGTGCTGGGATGTGCAAAGGCTTTGTCATATTCATGACATCCATAAGGTTTCTCTCCAGTATGTGTTCTTATATGACTTTTTAAGCACATCATATGTTGTGAAAGCTTTACTACATTGACTACATTCTTAGGGTATCTCTCCAGTATGTGTTTGTTTATGACGTACCAGATTGTTGTGTTGTGGAAAAGCTTTACCACATTGATGACATCCATAAGGTTTTTCTCCAGTATGTGTTCTATGATGAGAATGGAGATTACTGGCACATGAAAAGGCTCTACCACATTGATTACATATATAGGGCTTCTCTCCAGGATGTGTTCTTATATGTCTTTTAAGATGACCACTACTCGTAAATGCAGTACCACATTGATTACATACATAGGGTTTCTCTCCAGTATGTGTTCTATGATGAGATTGTAGCATACTAACTTGTGAAAATGCCCTACCACATTGGTTACATAAATAGGGTTTCTCTCCAATATGTATTCTTTTATGACATACTATATGACTGTATTGTGAAAAACATTTACCCCATTGATTATAGTCTTGTTTTTTCCCTCCAGTATATGTTCTAATATGTCTTTTAAGCATAGTATGCCTTGCAAACATTTTACCACATTGACTACATTCATAGTTGTTTTTTTACCATGTGTGCTCTTTCACTGAGAAGAATGAAATTGTGACATGCGAAGACTTCACCATACTCTAGACTTCTATATGGTTTCTCTCCAGTATGTAGTTTTTCAAGCCATTGAAGATGTCTGTAACCCACAAAGTTTTTCACACATTCATTGTGTATATTCACAGGATTAGCTACCTTATGGCTTCTTTCATTCCTGCAAAGATAATTAGCATATGTAAAATTTTACCACATGCATGAAACTAAAGAAACTTTCTACATGTATAAAATAAAGTTGTAATTTGGCCTAATTGTAAACAAGAATCAGATCTTGAGTTTTACATTCATAATGCTTCTCTAATGTGGTATAGTTTTGTTTTCATTGAAGATATCTGTGGATTCAGAGTAAGAGCTTTTATTTCATGGCCCTCAATTATGGCATCTATTTACATAAAATCTCCCACATAATTGAAAAAACTGAAACAACTCAGAGCTTTGCCATACTTATACCATTTATCAGTATTTCCCTTCATAGAAATCATACTACATTGGCTAAATATACCAGTACAAAAGTAAGCATTCACACATTCCAATGGTCATATGGATTTTCTACAGTGTAAGTTGACGGTATCTTTCAGATGACTTAGGAATACTGGATAAATTTGAAAGTTGTTTCAACTCAACAAATACCCTCAGAGTGGGGACTACTAACTATTTTTCATTTCTTCTCACTGTCATAAGAGAGGTATGTTGCTTCTTTCCACATTCTAAATTTGCATGACTTGTATTTAGAGTAAACTACATTTTTCCCCTACATTTTCTAATACAGAATGTCTCTGTGTAAACCTAGCTATCCTGGAACTCACTTTGTAGACTGGGGTGATCATAAACTTTAGGGGTCCACCTTGCTCTTGATCATAAATGTTGGAATTAAAGGTATGGGCCACAACTATGTGACTTTACATACGATATGCTTATGAAACTAAGAAAACAAATAAAAGGTTTCCACATAGCATTCACACTTTAACTTTCTTTAAATCAACTTCAAGTTTTCTCCATAACAACCTTCTTGACACTCATAAACTGAGCCTTTCAGTATTCATAGCAAAGTCACAAATAGATAAGTAATACCTGCTTACCTATAGACTTTTTTCTTAGGAGCTCTTGGACATATAATTATCACCAATGCAACATGTATACTGTTTAAACTATCTGAATAGAATGAAACTAAACAGACTGGCATATCTACAGAATAGATATCTGAGTGCAATAATTCAAAGGGTGATATCTGTTAAGACATAGTTTCCTTCTCATTTTACACGAATGCCTTGCAAACACAAAAGAGCTACCTTTCACGGAGGTACAGGGTTTTGTGAGAAAATGACAATCATCACTTAAGCTACACTTATTTTCACTGTTGCTCTTCTTAATCTTTTTAATTTTTTAAGTGTGACTCTTCAATACAATTTCCAGGATACATTAAAATATCTTCAGAGCCAAATTTGCATAAATTTGCACATGAAATTTTACCTTCTCTGTCTTCTAGAAGTTTGACAATGATCCTCCGTATTATGGTTATGTAGCCTGAAATAACAGAAATAGATGATGTATTCTTGCAAATTGTACAAAATTTAAGTAATAACTTCAATGAACCTTACAACCATGCCTCACTCACCAATTTTCCCTTTTCTTAATCAAATTACAGAATAGCATCAATAATCAAGAAACAGTTGGTCCCTTATTTTAAAACATGAAGGAGAATTCAGTCTTACCTGTAGCAGTGAGGTTCCTGTAGGTGTCCAGCATCACATTTGTGTAGAGACACTTCTGAGAAGGATTTAGCAAAGCCCACTCTTCCTCAGTGAAGTGGATGTGCACATCGTCATAGGTCACTGCATCCTAAAATAACACAAAGAAGTATAATACTCACATTGTAAATATAAACTTCTTAGACAATATAGTCATATAATCCTTGGTGCTTCCCTCACTTATTTTACACATGTACATTATAATGCATTCACCCATTCACATTAGAAGTAAACTGAATTAGAGGTCCACATGCACCATTTCTTTGGCCATTTAAGTAGCATATATCCTGAGAAAGAAATCCCAATAAAAAGACATAAAGGGAGAGGCAAGCTACCAGAACAACACTACTGAGAACACATCAGAAATAAATTGTATGATAGGGATAGCCTATCATAGAAATAGCCCAGGTCCTAGAACCAACTTCCGTCTTTGTTAGGTTTTCATTACTGTGTAAAGACAAAGCAGGGCCAGGGCAACACTTACAAGGAAAATATTTAATTAAAGTGTCACACTTAAAATTTCAGAGGTTCTGTTATGGCTGGGGACATGTCAGAATGGAGGATGCTGTAGTCCTAAAGGTTAGAGTCCTACAGCATGACTCAGAGGCAACAGGGCATTGTCTGACACACTGTGCATCATTCTGAGAATAAGAAACATCAATGCCTGACCCTACTGTGATATGCTTCCTCTAACAGGGTAAAGCCCTCTCCAACAAAGCCACACCACATCTAATATAACTAGTGGGAACTCACAGAGTATGGAATGACAGCTAGGGCATCTTCAAGGCAATAAACTGGAACCTTTGAATGTGGTTGACACTTTGGTGACTTGATCTGTTAGGGGGCCCCTGGCAGTGAAACCAGGACCCATCCCAGTTGCTTGAACAGTGATTTTGGAGCACACACCTTATAGTGGGATACCTTTCTCAGTTGAGATAAAAGATACAGAGGCTTGGTTCTTCATCAGATTTGTATGCCAGACTTTGTTGACTCCTGAATGAGGGCCTTTACCCCTCTGACTATTAAAAGTTGAAAAGAAGGGAGAGTAGTTGGGGAAGAAGAGTGGGAATGAGGGATTGGTATGTAAAATGAAAAGAAATTTTAAAAAAATTAAAATAGAAACAAATTTTATTAGAATCATCCACTAAAAGAGACTGGTTTTGCTCTCATTGTTGCTTTGTAAGGATGGAAAAACTTAGCCTAATATCTCCTAGACTCTGCCCCCTAGCAGTCAGAAGGCAATAGGACATTCTTGACTGTTTACAATAAGGTGGGAGGGGAGGGTGGTTAGAGTGCATTTGAGAGGGCAGATAGGGCAAAAGGGAGGGAAGGAAGGAGGGAGGAGGGGAGGGAGGGAGGGAGAGAGGGAGAGGAAACTGGAATCGACAATTAAAATAATAAATTAAATAAAAAAATGCTTTGACTCCAAAATTTTAGTTCAAGGACAAGTTACTGTGGAAAAGGATTTCTATTGTTGTTTCCACAGAAAATGCAAAGATGTGGATTCATCCCAGACTAATATGGTTTGATCAAGCCAGACCGCCTGAAACAGAGTACCAGGTGATCCTACATTCAAAAGAGCTGGACAAAGCAGCCTTCCAGACTACAGCCAGGATTGCTGCATCTTCATCGAATCTCCCATGACAGCGCCCCTTACCAGCAGGAAGTAGTTTGGAAAGAAGGATGCCTAAATTCCCAAATATTGTCTATAAATGTTTGTTTTCATTTAAATGGACCTGGTTATATAAAATAAATAAATAAAATGAAAAAAAACAAAACATCTGTGAGCAAAAAAACAAAAAAAAAAAAAAAAAAACAAAAAAAAAAAAAAGAGAGAGAGAAAAACAAAACAACAAGAATAGCCAAAACAACCTGTATAATAAAGGAACTTCACAAGGCATCATATCCCTGACTTTAAGATCTACTACAGAGCTATAGTCCTGAAAAACCCTGGTATTAGCACAAAATAGACAAGTACCTCAATGAAATTTAATAGAAAACCTTGATATTAACCCACATAGGTGAATGGCTAACTACTGTCTAAGTGTGTGTGGCTGACTATATTCTTGGTGTTTGTGGCTAGCTAGTGAATTAGATGTGTGGCTGACTAGTGACTTAGTATGGGTGTGTAAGTAGTGATATATTGTGTGTGGCTAACTAGAGACGTAGTGACTGTGGCTAACTAGTAACCTAGCTTTGTTGCTAACTATTGACTTAGTCAATGTGGTTAATTATTGCTTAGGCAACGCTACCACTGAGCGATCCTGCCTTTCATCTCAACCTTCACAAACTGTACAGCTACATACTCTGGTCTGTGTTCAAACACATGACAGATTAAAACATGCTGAGAAATTACAAAATCACTCCCCCTACCACAGTCATGTACTTTTTTCACAGTGGTGACTCCAGCACCTGGTTGCTTACCCTGAAACCTCCTGCAGTGTAAACAATTTTCCTTATACTGGTCTGAAGGCAGAAGCAATGCTCCATTTGAAAATGCTTTTCCTGTGACTGCACTGGATAGTTGGCTACCTGACTCTAATGGAAAATTTAACTCTCTTAGGTGTTACAGTAATTTAAGAATTTTGAAGGTATAGTACAGAAGACAGCAAGGCCATTGCTTTGGAGAGCAACATCATGCAACCAGTTCCACTTACATCAACATAAGAGATTTTCTCATGAACATTCTTCTAACATGATGAAATTGCATATGTTCTAGCATTAAATGCCTTCCCAGGGAGAAATCTCTTCACCCCCAAAGAGATTCATAAAGACAAATATTTCTAACATAACATGTATCTATCTCTGGAAAATACTCAGAGAAGAGCCAGCCTAGACATAGTTTGCATTTCATATATGCTATCCTTCTTAAATGGCTTTTAAGTTCAAGCTCCATTTTACCCATTGAACAATTTCAGTAGGGACTGGAAACAGCACATCTAGCTACTTAGGCGATGGGAGGATTAAACAGCAAATGTTTCCCAGTATTGTTCCTAAAGGCCACAAGATACCTGAAACTGAAGGACCTGTTCCACATATAGGATTCTGAGGTGAAGGTGATGGGGAATGAGATAGAGAGGAAACATAGAAGGTAGAAAAGATTTTTTTTTAAAAAGCTGGGATGGCTAAATGTGTCCCATGACAAGCTTCTTAAGGAGAATAGACTCTTGTATACTATTTCCACAGAGGAAATGGAAGGAAAGGGGACACTTACTTGAAGTAAGTAGAAACCCAATCAATGGGACAAAACTCAGGAGAACACTAAAATAATGCAGCGCTAGCGGAATACAGGGTATCTCATGATCATTGATGACTAAGACCACAGTGGCCTTGGGACTTAGAACCATAGTTCTAATATAGTTTATATCTACAGATCTGAAGCAACCTGTCCACAAAGGCTTTGTTCCATACAATTACCAGCTCTCCCATGCAAATACCTGGTTTTTGACAAGGTTCTCTGTTTTATTGTCAATACACCAGGCCCTTAGGAAAAGCTTTCAAGGCCTAGTCCCCAGGCTGTTACTATCTCTTCTAAGAATGTTTCTCATCCCTGCATGAGGACCTAAGTGAAAGCTTTGCTTTATCTTGAAACTCATACATCATTGGTTTACTTTTTAAAATCTGGTGTCCTATTGCCACTCTGTTAGAACTATGTTTTTCTGGAGAAGAAAACTGCAAATATATGATATAATAAATTTTAAGTTTGCTTGTGACCCTGTAATAGCACTCTGAGCAGCTTGTTACGGGGCAGTTCTAAGGATAAGGGTAAGGGACTAGATGCTGTTCTGAAACAGGAGTTGCTTGTTTGTAATGATTTGGAGCCAAAGGTCTGGAAAATCATGGTGAACAAATATGTATCTAGGATTCAAAATTCAAACAGGACTGGTCAGCATACACTTATCTTTGTGTGTTTTAGAGGCAGCACTACCTCAGTTAATTTCTACTTTATGAGACATAATATCTCCAAAGCATTTGTAAATCCTTTGTGTTACAAATTCTAGTCCTGTAAATCACTGCTCAATAGTGAAGAGCTACCCTTACATGAGATGTCTTTTACAACATGCAGAAAATTAAAAATACATGGATTTTACACATAAAATTAAAATGCAAAGGGCTGAAATTCTAAAAGTTACTTAACTAAAAGGCCTCTGGAATTTTGTTGCCATGATTTCAGTGGGTGCACCTGAAGTATGTAGAAGTTAACTTAAAAGAGGTTTCCATACATAACTCCCTGCCCCCAGTGCTCAAAGCAGATACAGCTCACAGAGTAGTTATTTGGAGGACTGCATGAGAATTCAGGGGACAGGTAGTCTGGCTATAGTTTCCCACCCAGATCCAGGAATACCAACCACGTTGGATCCATCACCTCCATCATCTGCCACTACCCATGAGGACAGCAGCCCCTCACTCACCATGCTGTTGTTTTCCAGTTTGCCCTTCCTCAAAAGCACAGCACACAAAATGACTGGCTCCAGTTTCTCTTCAAATCCAGACCAGAAGGGCCCTGCACTTCTTTTGAC
Organism: Phodopus roborovskii; assembly: GCF_943737965.1. Taxonomy (NCBI): domain Eukaryota; kingdom Metazoa; phylum Chordata; class Mammalia; order Rodentia; family Cricetidae; genus Phodopus; species Phodopus roborovskii. Next base: position 23,344 of record NW_026125784.1, on the reverse strand, counting down.
AGGCAGGTCACAAAGGGGCCTGATTGGCTAGTAAGGCCTGAGTGATAAAAGCACCTCCTAGGTGGTTGCAGAGTGCTTAAGGACAAATTTTAATGGTTATTGTTTGCATTCTATCCAAGACAAAGTCTTTTCTACATTAGCAGTGATGTGGATTTTTATAGCAATTGTCCTATAGCTGACCCATGTTATCTTTCTGTAGTATACAGGCATTTTCCCTTTCTTCCTCCTAGACACAGTGTGGCTAGCTAAGTATACTTACTTAAATGGATTGAGTGATTCTAGGTGAAAAAGTTGAAAGGAAGCTCCAAATATTCATTAACTACTACACAGAGATTTAGGGATACAAAAAAGTATTATTTGTTATTTGGTTTAACATTGAATTTAGTTGAACTTAATTTACTTTTTACCTGTTTGTCATAGGAAGTTCAGACAATCAGGACATAAAAGCAGGGACCACACCTCAAAAAAAGATAAACGATCTTTCTCGTGGCAGAATGCCAGATGATGGCTCCATAGATGTAGAATTTTATCCCTGAAACTCACAGCAAACACTTGGCAAAGACATACTAATGAGAAAAGTAGTCTTAATAGAAAATTGAATATGTACAGAGGAGTTGAACTAGGAAGTATGTATTTGTGAGCACTATTGTTAGCCAATACATCTTAAGTGAGCAGATAAAAAACAAAAACAAAAAACCAACTGCATTAATCAAGGTTCTCTGCATGAAAAAGAATGTAGGATGAATCTCACCATATATGTAGGAAGTGGATTTATTAGGATGTCTCATAAGCTGTGATGTATTTAGTCCAACAAAGGTTGCCTACCAATGGGAATCTGAAGAGTACAGCAGTTTTGTAGTTTATCAGGATGGATGTGTCAGCTGGTCATTATACATCAAAATTCCAAAAAAGTAGTCTCTAATGGTAGTAAAGGAAGCAACTTGGTACGCAGAGCTAGGGTAAGTAGCCAAAGAGGGAAAGCTTCCTCCTTCAATACCATTTATACATGTAGGCTACCACCAGAATGTTGATATGATTTTTCCTTTATGTGACTTTGTTCTGTTTTGTTTTTTGTTTTCAAAACAGGGGTTATCTGTGCAGGACTTAAACTCATTCTGTAGATTTGGCTGGCCTATACCTAAGCAAAATCAGGCAGCCTCCTGTGTCCTGGGATTAAACATTTGCACTGCCACCAATCAGTTGAAGGTAGATCTCATCATCTGTTTGCATACAAGGCTTCTGTATGGCATTGGCAGTCCTGGAATATATTCTGCCAGTCTGAAGTTTCACAGCCCCTAAATGGGAATCCGTTCCATCTTGTCATGAGTTCAAAGTGCTCCAATAACTCCTATTATCCTTAAGATATTATCTTTCCTGCTACAGATCACCTGTGACTTGATGATGAATGTCTCTTATCTAAATAGCAATGATTTGGGAGTAGACAGGTTAACCACCCTGAAGAAATAAGTGCAGCAATGGGGTGCCTGAAGGCACATAGTATGTGCAATTATGGAGCGCCTTTAGCATTAGTGGAAGCAATTTCTGTTTTACCTTTATACATATTAATAAAAGTCCCCTTCCATTGCCGCACGTTTGTTTGACTCCTTAAGTTTGGTGTATGAATAAAATTGACCTTTCAGTATTGACTGAATCTGCCTGCTTGACATTATATTATGTCTCTGTCTTCCTTTCATCAATGATAGCAAGTCTTCCATTTGTCCACACTCACGAACTGAGAAATGGACATGGGCCTGAGCTGCTGTTTCTGATTACAGTCCTACAAACTCCTTGATATTTGTGTGGAGATCATAAGTCAACTTTGTGCGGTCCACTTTTGGCCTACCACCACAGCAACTATAGACACATAAAATTCTCATTTTCCAGCGAGTCACATTGTAGAAAAAGTATTTATTCTTTCAAATGAAAATGTCTCTATGAAAGAAACATTGACTTCTTATATGACCACCTTATAGCAGAAACAGGAACTGAGTATATGGGAGTGCTTTAGAGATGGGAAAAATTCCATATTTAGCTTTTTATTTTGTTTTGCATATATTTGCATTCAAAGTCTATTATGACCCTTGATATAGATTATTTATTTTTCTTTTTTGTTTTCATAAGTGTTCAAACTGAATATATATGCTTTAAATTTTCATTAATTGTACTTTTGTATTTTTTCTTTTTTAAGAATAGTATTACTGTGACATCCTGTCTTAAATAGAAATCACATTATAGATTAGTCTGTCCTAGGTCATGAGAGATATCTGTCCACCTTGAATCCAGAGTGCTGACATTGTACTTTTGCTTGTCAACAGAAGTTAGTTCATTAGCTTGGCTAACTTATGATGAATGACTGAGCCTGGTTGTTAGTGTAGCCAGACAACAGGCTCTGGTACTAAACTCCAGTAACAGAAGATGGTGCCCATGAAATGCAGGTTTTTTTGCCTCAAAAAGTCCATTGTCTTCCAAATATGGGAAATACTATTTTCCCCTCATCATTTACTCTTTTTAAAACTCAATGAATGTCTTGGAAGAGTTCTGTCTATTACTAGTAATGGAGACAGCCAGGTTCACAGATGTAAGAGGTTTTCTATACAGTTAAGTGTAATTTTTCATGTTATTCATCCCATCATTCTAATGTCTCACTAAGTAAACTTGAAGCCATGAAGCCAGGCATGGTGGCAGAAGCCTTTAGTAATGGTTCTTAGAGAGCGGAGCCAGGAATTTCAGGATTTCCTAGTCACCAAAGATGAAAGTGGTCCCTTTGGTATGGTGCTCGTACCACAGTCGAAGTTACTCTGTGACTGCTTCAGGACAATGTCCATAAACTTTCCCAGTGCTCTGCCTTTCAGGGCCATGGCACCAGCAAAATGTTAGCTAAGTTATTTACCCCACCTTATTTCTTATTCTTACTTTTAATGAATTCTGTTAAAATAGAATCAAAGTTATTTTACCATATTGAACCTGGTCTTGAACCCTATACTTATCAAGCCTCTGTCTCTGCAACTGGATTCCAGGAGTTCCACTTGGTGCTTAGCAGTGGGTGTCTGCTTCTGTTTCTTTCAACTACTGGATGAAGGCTCTAGAATATCCTATAAGGTATATATAAATCTCATTATATGGAAGGGCATTTAAGGTAGTCTCATCACTATTTCTTATATTTTCATTTGGGGTGATCCTTGTAGATCTCTGGATATTTTCCTAGTGCCAGATTTCTCTTACCACCTATTATATCTCCATCTAGTATGTTATCTCTTTTGTTGTTCTCCTCTATTCTTTCCAAAACTCAGTCTTCTTGATGCCTCTTGTTCTCCTTTTCCATTTTCTTCTCCCTTTCTCTTTCTCCTAACTCTCCCTCCCCTCACCGAATGCTGCCAATTTTCTCAGGAGACCTTGTCCCTTTCCACTACTATAGGGAAACAATGGCAGACCTTTCAAGGGGGAAGTCTGACCTGAGGGGTGAATCCAGGGGAGTGCCCCCCTTGACGCCCTGAAGGTAGGGCTTGGAACAGTGCTACCAAAAACTGCCAGGACTCCAACATCCTCTCTCCAACTATAGCTCAATATTACGGCTGAAGCTTTGAACAACCTACTTTGTCCATCTCTCAAGGAACAGTTGCCGATGGTCTACATGATGTTGGCTAAGGGGAAACTTGTAAACCACACTACCTGCTAAAAGTGATCCCACCAACTCCTGAATCCTTCCTCTCCATATCATCCCTGGGAAGAAGGAAGAAGCCAACTTAAAACAAGATATGCATAACCAGGGAGGCTGTATTGTTGCGTGGAAACCGTAATGGCTACTGTATCTATACAAAGAGTTTAGAATGTTTGGTAGTCCTGGTCCAAACCTGTCCCTCAAGTTCTGTGTCTTTTCTGTTCATTTAGTCTTGTAACTCAGGATTTGGTAGCCAATCAGAGCTTCAAGAATAGACACCAGTCATAGGGGAGGATACTTCCCAGTCTTATATGAAATGCCTTTGTTACAGAGTGTGAAACCAGAAGGTGGAGAAGCTTGGGTTGACGTCTCTCTTGCTCCCATTATCTCTTTCCTCTCCATTTCTCCCTCCTCATGCTGTCTTTCTTTCTCTCTCTGTCTATCTGTCTGTCTCTCTGTCTTTATCTCTTTCTCTTTTTCTCTCTCTTGGGTTGCAGATTATATCAGAAGGGCTGACCCGTTTGTCATTTATCTTGGGTGGGGTGTAGTGAACTTAGTAAGAAACGTGCTACAAAAACAAACAAACAAACAAACAAACAAAAACGTTTTGATTATTTAAATTAAAGTATGATGGCTAAAATCTTCACCAAATTGTTTGCATGATTTTGATTTCCTCTTTCACGAGCTCTCACCTATCACTTCATATCAAGATGATAGAGAAATGATAGAGACAGGTTTAGAGATATGAATGAGAAAAATTATGGAACGCTCATTTCCAGGATCTATGTCAGGATTTTGACAAAATTCTGTAGTTCCTGCTACAAGAATAACTCAAAAGGCTAACATTCTTGAGAACAAGTGTGAACAAACAAAAAATCCATGCACTGGCACTACATAATTAAAATTAAATCAAATATTCAACCAAACATATTTTAACTTGTGAATACACAATATTGTGAGCACTCATTCCTGTAACCCAGGTACTTAGGTGTTTAAAGTCTTAACAGTTTCCTCCAATATGAATTGTTTTATATAATACAAATCAAATGTGTAGGATTGGAATTAGAGAAATGAATCTTCCCAACGAGGACTATTATAGTGTTAAAGATATGAGTGAAAGAGCCTAAATTGCAGTGCTTCTGCTAATGAGGCATCACCTGGAGAGTGCCAGGTCTCAGCAATATCTGCCTGTCAGAAAAGAAGCATCTAGATATCAGCCCAGTATTTGTCGGCACTGGCCCTGGCCCAGGCCCTGGCACTGGCCCTGGCCCTGGCCCAATGCAAATCTAAACAACGCAAAGTAACCATGGGGTCAAGCTCCTCTTCTTGACTGGAGTCGGGCCATACATTCATGGGAGTTAATCACGTGGCATTATTTAATTATCCAAGTACTACTTCCTTGACAATCACTGGAGTTTGGAGGACTATCCAATTATTAACTTACTTGATTGCGTAAGTAATGATGGTGTCCTCTGTCATGAGGCTGCTATGGGATTGACACAGCAGGAGATCGGTACCAGAAGCAGTGCCCAGAGAATGGGGGATACTGCCTCTAACAGTGATTACTGATTATGTAGGAGTACATTTTTAACAATCGAATGATTACATGATTTAAAAAAAAACTGTACTGTTTTGCATCATCAATTTCTGAGAGGTTGCAATAGAACTGACACATAAAGGACACAGTGACCACCGATTTTAAAAAATGGAATTACTGAATAATCTCCTGATCAGGGAATCTCATCTAATGAACTCTGTCGGCTGATAACATGACATACCACCAACAATAAATAACTCTAAATAACCATATTAGAAAGCAGGGTACAGGACTTAATATAAAATAGTCAATTGAGGAATCCAAAATGACTGAAAGAAATGTAAGACACTGCTCAAAATCCTTAATCTTCAGCCTAATGCAAATCTAAACAAATCTGAGAAACCATGGGATCAAGCTCCTCTAATGGTAAGAGGATGCAGAGGAGTTTATTTTCAATAAAGGGAAAACAATTATGGTAGAGGCGATTATTTTTATTGTTTGCATTCTAGAAATTAGAAAATTGAAGCATAGAAAACAGGTTTAAAATACTCATCATTGTACTTGAATGGCACAATGATGCTTTTGTTTTCATGCTTATGTCTCTATAGGCAAGTTGTAGCTTGAGACACTGGTAAATATGTAGAACTCAAAAGAAAGAGCCCTGCTTTGTTTTTGTGAGAAACTCAGTGAGGCTGTAAAGTTAGTTCATCGGTGGGTATGCTCCTTTTAGCATGTGGGAGTGGCACTAGAATGTGACAGAATGTTGGTTCATAAATGTTGCGTGGCAACCCTGCTTGCATTCTGTATCCTGGTATCATGGACCAAGGACCAGAGAGCAGCTTCGAGAAAGTGTTAACATGGGACATTACAATCTCCCAAGATAACTATCTCCTAAAACTTTTAATGACAACATTTGATTCACCTAAACAAGTCATAGCTACACCTCTGGAAGTGTGCCTACAGCTTTTACTGGTTAACAAATTCAAGATTACCTATTCATCAGAGAACGTAGTCTGTGGAGAAACAGTTCAAAGTCTTCTGTTTATGAATACTCTCTCTCCCTAAGAAGTCAAACTATGGAACAAAAGACAATAAGTCTCCCCAATTATTCATCAAAAGGTGAGTTTCAGTCATTGGTGACTTCCTTCAGAGGAAGGTGATAGTCCATTTGATATAGTAGACTTAGTGATTATTAGATTTCAGTCCATCTCTTTTGAGGCAGCCGCCCACCATTATATATGTGATATCTTCTAAAAACCCTGCATACACAATGACAGTTCAGCATTTAAATATGTTACTACTCTTCTTCTGCGATTAAATAAAGGGATGAACCTGGGAGTTTCCCACAATCATGTGGGAGTCCAACTGAGAGTCAATTGTGTGGGGTATGGCAGACCATTTCATCCACTGATCATGTTGTTATTTGATTATTTAAATAGGACATTAGATAATCCATGATCAGTGGATTGTGGGTGACTTCCGATGTTGGAGGCAATTATTTTAGATCATCTTAATATCAATTATGTAGTTAAAATATTTAAAATTAATCACGACAGCATCGTTCATGAGCTCCTGGTTTGGAGCCACCTTTAGGAAGTGGATGATGTTACATGAACTCATTTATTTGATTATTTAATTATATAAAACAATGATTATATCATCCATGACACCTAGAATCTGGTGCCACAGATCTTCAAATTACATAATTAATGAATTTAAATTGCCAATCTGTGTTAATCCCCAAGATAATGTAAATATTTGTATAGTTATGTAAACAACAATCCTCCATTCCATGAAGAGAACTGTAAAGCTTACTCTTGTGGAGATAATGTGCAATATCATCACATTTTATGATACTTTGATTCAATTGAGGATGATGACATCTTTCATGACTGGAGTCTGGCCATGCTTCACTGCCAGTAGAAATGCTACTTCCCTATTTATTGTGACATTTAGCTATTACTGACTTATTTAATTCTCAAAATTATGTAAAACGAAAGACAGTGCAATCATCGATTATGGTTAGGGTGGAAAAAATCTGACTGGGACAAGGTTAGAAAAATTGTAGACATGCGCAGAGCTTTTTCTGAATGATCTATGCATCTCCAAGAGTACGAGGGATGCTGGGTGATTGAGTCCAGAAGGTTGCATGGTGCCTTCCCGAGAAGTACAAGAACTTCACCAAGGCCAGCACGGTGGTCTGGGTGTTGACTACCTGCTGTTTTTCCATATCTTCACATCGGCTTGTGATCTACTATGAGAAGAAGGAGTGGCTCTAGAAGATCGGCACAATCACCGAAGGAGACCTGGCAAAAGGATGACGACTCAGAACACGGAAAAACCTATCTCTCTCACCTATGCTGGTGATGCCCCTGCTGCCAGCCATCTTTCAGCTGTTAGCAACATTGTGGCTACTACTGTTCTACGCCAGGATTGGGCCCATTATCTCACATCCTGCCACACCACAACAGAGATTCAGGCGCTTCGTGATGATGTCAGGCCAACAGAATTCATCAGGCAAGACAGTATGATTATCTGATGATTAAATGATGGCATTTTCAAAATGCATGATGACAGCATACACTTTCATACCCTGGAAAGTCTGTCCAGGAATTGATGATACAAAAAAATAGTATCTTTTGAATTCTTTCTTTCTTTCTTTCTTTCCACAAGTGGAAGCTTTTCAGGTCTCTCTTCATGGAATGGAGGATTTTGGTTTATATAACGTTAATATTTACATTATCTGGGGTATTAACACAGACTGTCCATTTTTAAATAAATTGATTATGTAATTAGATGATCTGTGGCACCAGATTCCTGGTATCATGGATGATACAAACATTGTTTTATTTAGTTAAATAGTCAAACAATGAGTTCATGTAACATCATCCAATTCCCTAAGTTGGCTCTCTAAACCTTGCTCTTGAATAATGCTGTCATGATTAATTTAAATGTTTTAAGTACAATATTGATATTTAGTTGGTCCATAATAATAGTTTCCCACATCATGGAAACCACTGACGATGAATTAACTAATGTCCTATTTTAATAATCAAATAACAACATAATAGATGATGAAAATGGTCTGCCATACTCGACACAATTGACTCTCACTGATTCCTACATGATTGTCGGGAAACTCCCTGGTTAATCCCTTATTTAACCGAAGAGCAGAGTCATGATATTTTTAAATGTTGAAATGTCATTGTGTATGCCATGGTTTTTAGAAAATCCTAAATATTACATGTTGGACGGCTGCCTCAAAAGAGATGGACTGCAATCCAATACTCCCTAAGTCTACTCTAACAAATGGATTATCACCCTCCTGAAGGAAGTTAACAATGAAAAACTCACCTTTTGATGAATAATTGTGAGTCTTATTATCTTTGTTTCCAGAGTAGTTAAATCTTAGGAGAGAGAGAATCATAAACAGAAGAAATTGAAACTTCTCTGATAATTAGGTAATCTACAATTTGGTGACCAGTAAAAGCTGTAGGCAAACTTCCAGAGATTTGGCTATGACTTGGTTAGGGGATTCAAATGCTGTCATTGAAAGTTTTAGGAGATAGTTATCTTGGGAGACTGTAATGTCCCATGATAACACTTTCTTGAAGCTGCTCTCTGGTACTTGACCCATGATACCAGGATACAGAATGCAAGCATGGTTGCCAGGCAACTTTTATGAACCAAAAATTCTGTCACATTCTAGTGCCCCTCCCACATGCTAAAAGGAGTAGTACCCACCAATGAACTAACCTTACAGCCCACACTGAGTTTCCACAAAAACAAAGCAGGGCTCTTTTTCTTTGGCTCTACATATTTACCCGTCTCTCAAGCTACAACATGCCTATAGTGACATAAGCATGGACTGAAAGCATCATAATGCCATTCAGGTACAATGATGAGTATTTTAAACCTTTTTTCATGCTTCAATTTTCTAATTCCTAGAATGGATACAATACAATTAATTACCTCTACCATAAACCTTTCTCTCTTTTTTTTGAAAATAAAATAATCCCTCTTCATTCTTGCCCTTTAGAGGAGCTTGATCCCATGGTTTCTCGGGATTTTTTAGATTTGCATGGTCCAGAACTTGCATGGCCTAGGCCAGGGCCAGGGCAAGGGCCAGGGCCATGTCGAAAATTAAATAGATAATAAATTAACTGATAATAAATTAGTAGGTATTTTATATTAACACTGATGAAATGGCACCAAAGTCTTAAACATATCGCTGATGTAAAGATCTCTTTATATAGCTAAATGATGAAGTAATGAGATGATGTTACATCCAACTCCAAAATCTGACTCCAAAAGGGACTTATGATCCATAGCATTACCTGTATTTTAATTTCATTAATTAATTGATGAATTATCATATGATTTGTAGTTTAACAGTTAAGGAAGTAAGTGTATTATTCAATGATCTGATGGTGTGGCATGATGGACTACCCAAGGAGGCTCAAAACTCCAGTGATCACTGAATATATAATGACAGATTTTCATTATTAAATGAATAAAATTTAAACCAGTGAATGTTGTTTCATTCCTGAAGCCTAAAAAGATTTCTCAACACTGAAGTGTCATTTGAGTTCTTAATCATAGATATGAACAAAAAATGAATGAACAAAGAGATAATTTCTCATAATTAACTCCTAGAGAGATAACAAATCTATATCAACAGTGGCTTAAAGAAAGAAAGAATGGAAGTAAGGAAGAAAGAAAGAAAGGAAGGAAGGAAGTAATCAAAAGAGACAATTTAAAACCAATAAGGTGGATCCAGACTCCACTCTTGCTGGAGCAGAAAAAGACAGATTTGTATAATGCAATAATAAGATAGTTAGATAGTCTGTCACACTTGAGTCACACAAGGTGGCACCAAACTTCAGGGATCACAGATTATATAATGAAAAAATTTACTAATTACATCTTTAAATATGTAAGCCTTTGACCATTTTTGTAACTTCAGATCCTGGGTAGACTTGACAGATATAGAAATGTATGCTGTCATCAAGGATTTTTAAAATGCCATAAGTTAAACGTCAGATAATCATACTGTCGTGCATGATGAATTCTGTTGGCCTGACATCATCACCAGCACCTAAATCTCTGTTGTGGTGCTGCAGGATCTGAGTTAATGGGCCCATTTCCAGGCTTAGAAGTAGTAACCAAGATGTTGCTATCAGCTGAAAAGATTGCTGCAGCTGGGGCATAACCAGCTTATCTGACAGAGAATGTTCTTCTGTGTTCTGGGTCGTCATCCTTTTTGCCAGGTCTCGGAGATGGTGGCGACCTCCTAGTGCCACTACTTCTTCTCATGGTAGATCACAACTGATGTGAAGATGTGGGAGGAACAGGAGGTAGTCAACCCGCAGACCACCATGCCAGCCTTGGTGAAGTCCTTGTACTTCTCGAATGGCTCCTGAGCAATCTTCTGCACTCAATCATCCAGTATTCTTTTTACTATGGGAGATGCATAAATCACTCACATTCAGAAAATATTCTGCCCATGTCTACATCTTTCCTAACCTTGTCCCTGACAGATATTTGCACACTGATCATAATCATTGATGGCATTGTCTGTCGCTTACATAATTTAAAGAATTAAATAAGTGAGTAATAGCTAACTGTCACAATAAATAGGAGATGCAGCATTTTACTGGCAGGGAAGCATGGCCAGACTCCAGTCATGAAGGATGTCATCATCCTCAATTGAAACAATGTATCATAAAATGTGATGATATTGCACATTATCTCCACAAGAGGTAAGCTTTACAGGTCTCTTCATGGAATGGATGATTTTTGGGTTACATAACTTTATAATTATTTACATTAGCTTGGGTATTAACACAGACTGTCAATTTAAATACTTTAATTATGTAATTAGATGATCTGTGGCACCAGATTCCAGGTGTCATGGATGTTATAATCATTGTTTTATATGCTTAAATAATCAAACAATGAGTTCATGTAACATCATCCACTTCCCTAAGGTGGCTCCATACCAGGCTCATGAACGATGCTGTCGTGATTAATTTAAATATTTTAACTGCAATATTGATATTTAGATGGTCCATAATAATTGCGACCCACGTCATGGAATCCACTGATCATGGATTATCTAATGTCCTATTTTAATAATCAAATAACAACATAAACAGATGATGAAATGGTCTGCCATACTCGACACAACTGACTCTCCCTGACTCCTACATGATTGTGGGAAACTCTCAGGTTCATCCCTTATTTAACCGGAGAGCAGAGTCGTAAAATGTTTAAATGCTGAAATGTCATTGTGTATGCAGGGTTTTCAGATGATTCTACATATTTCATGTTGGACGGCTGCCTCAAAAGAGATGGACTGCAATCCAATAATCCCTAAGTCTACTCTAGCAAATGGATTATCACCATCCTGAAGGAAGTTAACAATGACAAACTCACCTTTTGATGAATAACTGTGAGTCTTATTATCTTTGTCTCCATAGAATTAATTCTTAGGAGAGAGAGAATTCATAAACAGAAGAAATTGAATGTTCTCTGATGATTAGGTAATCTAGAATTTGGTGACTAGTAAAAGCTGTAGGCAAACGTCCAGAGATTTGACTATGACTTGCTTAGGGAAATCAAATGCTGCCATTGAAAGTTTTAGGAGATAGTTATCTTGGGAGACTGTAATGTCCCATGTTAACACTTTCTCGAAGGTGCTCTCTGGTACTTGGCCCATGATAACAGAATACAGAATGTGAGCAGGGTTGCCAGGCAACATTTATGAACCAAAATTCTGTCACAATTTCGTGGCCCTCCTACATGCTAAAAGGAGTATATCCACCAATGAATTAACCTTACAGCCTCACTGAGTTTCTCACATAAACAAAGCAGGGCTCTTTCTTTTGGGTTGTACATATTTACCTGTCTCTGAAGCAACATCATGCCTATAGTGACATAAGCGTGAAAACGAAAGCATCATAATGCCATTCAAGTACAATGATGAGCATTTTCAACCTTTTTCCATGCATCAATTTTCTAATTCCTAGAATGGATAAAATAAAATTAATCTCTCCTACCACAAACCTTTTTTCCTTTCCTGAAAATAAAATAATACCTCTTCATTCTCTGCCATTTAGAGGAGCTTGATCCCATGGTTTCTAGGTATTGTTTAGATTTTCGTTGCTCTGGAACAGCCAGGGCCAGGGCCAGTGCCAGAGCTAGGGCCAGGGGGCAGGGTCAGGGGCCAGGGCCAGGGGGCCCGACACAGGGCCAGTGGGCCAGGGCCAGTGGGCCAGGGCCAGTGGGCCAGGGCCAGGGGGCCAGGGTCAGGTCCAGTGCCAGGGGGCCAGGTGGCGAGGGCCAGTGGCCAGGGTCAGGGGCCAGGAACAGGGGGCCAGGGCCAGGTGGTCAGGGCCAGGGGGCCAGGACCAGGATTCCAGGGCCAGGGCCAGGTGTCCAGGGCCAGGGCTAGGGGGCCAGGGCCAAGGCCAGGGTGCCAGGGCCAGGGTGCCAGGTCAGGAGGCCAGGGCCAGGGGGCCAGGGTCAGGGATTCAGGGCCAGAGCCAGGGGGCCAGGGCCAGGGGCCAGGGCCAGGGCCATGACTTTCACTCATGACTTTAACAATCTTATAGGCCTCGTTGGGAAGATTGATTTCTCTAATTCCAATCCTACACATTTGCTTTGTATTATATAAAGCAAATCATATTGGAGGAAACTGTTAAAACTTTAAACACCTAAGTACCTGTGTTACAGGAATGAGTGCTCACAATATTGTGTATTCACAAGTTAAAATATGTTTCGTTAAAGATTTGCTTTATTTTTTATGATGTAGTGCCATTGCATGGATTTTTGTTTGCTCATACTTGTTCCCAAGAATGTTAACCTTTGAGTTTCTTGTAGCAGTAACTACACAATTTTGTCAAAATCCTGACATAGGTCATGGCAATGAACGTTCCATAATTTTTCTCATTCATATCTCTAAACCTGTCTCTATCATTTCTCTATCATCTTGATATGAAGTGATAGGTGAGAGCTCGTGAAAGAGGAAATCAAAATCATACAAACAATTTGGTGAATATTTTATTCATCATACTTTTCTTTAATTTCAATAATCAAATTTTTTTTTGTGAAGCTCAGTTCTTACTAAGTTCACTACACCCCACCCAAGATAAATGACAAACTGACAAACAGGTCAGCCCTTCTGATATAATCTGCAACCTGAGAGAGAGAGAGAGAGAGAGAGAGAGAGAGAGAGAGAGAGAGAGAGAGAAAGACAGAGACAGACAGAGAGAGAAAGAAAGACAGCATGAGGAGGGAGAAAGGGAGAGGAAAGAGATAATGGGAGCAAGAGAGATGTCAACCCAAGCTTCTCCACCTTCTGTTTTCACACTCTGTACCAAAGGCACCTCATATAAGACTGGGAAGAAACCTCCTTATGACTGGTGTCTCTGCTTGAGGCTCTGATTGGCTAACAAATCCTGAGTTACAAGACTAAATGAACAGAAAAGACACAGAACTTGAGGTCAGGTTTGGACCAGGACTACCAAACATTCTAAACTCTTTGTATAGATACAGAAGCCATTAGGATTCCCATGCAACAATCCAGCCACCCTGGTTTTGCATATCATGGTTTAAGTATGGCTTCTTCCTTCTTCCCAGGGATGATATGGAGAGGAAGGATTCAGGAGTTGGTGGGATCACTTTTAACAGTTGATGTGGTTTACAAGGTTTCCCTTAGCCACCATCCTGTAGACCATCATCAACTGTTCCTTGGAGAGATGGACAAAGCAGGTTGTGAAAAGCTTCAGCCTTAATATTGAGCTGCAGTTGGAGAGAGGATGTTCGAGGTCCTGGCAGTGTTTGGTAGCACTAGTTCCCAGCCCTACCTTCAGGGTGTCCAGGGAGCACTCCCTGGATTCACCTCAGTTCAGCAGGAGAAGATCGATTCCAGGGCTTGGAAGGAACCTGAGCTTTAGAGAGGCCTGTGACCTGGAAAGGTTTCATAAGAAGAAGATACTGGCCCTGGAGAGGACTTGTATGGAGTGACAGTCAGGTGCTAAGGAGAAACCACCAGGGCAGGAAGAGGAGATTTTGGGAGTAGGAATAGGGCCAGGTTGCCTAGGGGGAGGGAGAATCCAATAAATCCAATCATTATTAGGCAGCACATACTTTTCTGTGTGTTATCATTTCCCCTGTTATTTACAAAACATTCATATCATAAAATGTTATAAAGGACACTAGCTGTTAAGTGTGTAGTGACACAGGCCTTTTAATTCCAGCACTCAGGAGGCAGAGGGGATTCTTTCTATTTGAGGCCTAGTTTGGTCAATAAAATGATCTTCAGGACAGCCTGAGATTCAGAGAGAGAAAACAAGTCTGGAAAAAGCAAACAAAAAACCACTGCAACAAACATCATTTTATGTATCCCTCAAAATGATGAACAAAATATCCCCATGTGCCTAATTGTCTTCCTTCTCTTCTTCAAGCCTTGCCCTAAGGATTTTTTTTTTGCAATTTTTGCCAGTGGGGGAAAATGTTTGCATTGTGTCTGCTCATGTACAATAATTTTTGCATGGGATTTCCTATTTCCTGGCTGATTATTCTTTTCTCCACCAAGGCGTGTTTCTGGTGCACAGTGTTATTAAACTTTAATAAGCATCGCCTAAGTCCTTCTCACCTTGTTGTGTGTATTGACATTCCCACATGGTGTGTGTGTCTGTGTGTGTGTGTGTGTGTGGCAAGCATGCAGGTGCGTGCACATGCAAGTGTGTGTGTGTGTGTGTGTGTGTTTGTAGAACAGAAGACAACTTTTGGGGACTATTTTCCCCAGCATGAATCTCACACATTTAACTCACATCTTCTAGACTGGATTCTGAAAATGATTTTATCCCAATTTCCCTTTCTAATCTGGCCTCTTTGCATCTTGATACTTTGTTGAGTTTATTCTTTCATAACTTTTAATAAAAATATTTGCTTTTGTTTTGTGAATTGTGCTGCATGAATGTACATTGCCTATGACTGCCTGAAGAAGACACAAAAGAGCACTGGATTACATAGAGCTGGAGTTATAGGCTGTTATAAGTCAATAGACATAGATACTGGGAAATGAACACAGGTATTTGACAATAGCAGTAAGTACTCTTTTTGCCTCAGACCTAGCTGTACTATTCCTAATTCACATTTGTAATTAAAATGTTTTTTCTTGTATAATTTTAACATGGTTTTTATTTTTGTTTTGTTTTTGTTGTCACACTGTCTGTGCACATGTGCTACCACCTAAACTTTAACAATCCAAGGAAACTCTCTGGAGATGGTTCTTAGCTTCTTTCACTTTGGGTCACTGGAATTTAACTCAGGTTGTCCAGTTTTGTGAGAAGTGCCATTTCCCAATGATCTACCTTAAAGGCCAATAATTTTAGAATTTTGGTTTAGTTTAAATACAGAGTATAGGGTTTCATCTTGGCATCTTTATATACGTGTGATTATGTGCTTCCTTGTTTGTTTTCTTTTCTCACAATACTCTCCTCTTTGACCCTCCCCATCTCTAAGTGATACCATTTCTTCTCCCATGTATTTTTAAAACCTATTTACTAGTTTTTCAAGTAAACTTTGCAAGTTTGCAAGTAAGCTTGTTGAGAGATTTTTGTATCTAACAAAATAGGCTTCAAAGTAAAATTAATCAAAAGAGATGGGGAAGAACAATTCCTATTCAAAGAAAACTCCACCAATATGACATTTAATATTGCCCCAAACACAAGATCGGAAAATATACCCAAGAGGATTAGACAGCAAGAAGCTATTAAATCAGGGTTAAAATTAACAAAATTGAAACAAAGATAAATAAAATTATTCAAATAAAAACATATTTTTTTGAAAAATCAACAGGATGGACAAAACATTATCAAAATTAACTTAGAGATACAGAGATAATATAACAATTAATAAATTCAGAAATTAAAAGGGGACATAACAGTAATCAACAACACCATAGAAAATACTTTTAAAAACACCTCATTCACCCAAAGTGGGAATAGTAAAGAAATACATATTTTTCTGGTAGGTACCACCTGTCAAAGTGCAATGAAAACAGCATGGAGAAATTAAATAGAGACCTATTACCCATAATGAAACAAAATGAATCATTACAAGCCTCTCAACTAAAAATAAATACATAAATAAATAAAGAAAGGAAAAAGCTGAGTGCAAGTTTGTTTTACCATTGGATTTTACCAGGCTCAAAGAAGAGTTACAAATGCTTGCTCCTCAACGTACCCTCCCATAATATAAAAACAAATGAAACTTTGCCCAATTTATTTTATGATGCCACAGGTACACAAATATCCATGTGTTCAGGCTCTTTTTTCAAATAATCATAGATAATTTATGTCAGATGCTACTACATCATATATCTTGAACCTAATGCATGGTACAGTGGATATTTGTGTTTCTGGATAGACCTTAACAATTTGAATGTTTCAACCAGGTAGACAGTTTCTGGGGGATTCCAATTTCAAAATCCATAGCAATTCTGCCTGATGACCTTGAGATCATTAACCAAACTCAGCACAAATGTCCAGAGCTGTGGGAAATATAAAGGTAAATAGAGACCAATTTCTCTCATAAGCATAGGTGAACAAATAAAAACCCTTACAAACAGATTCCAAGAACACTATAAAATGGTCATGCAATCCAATAAAGGAGGCCTCATTTGACATAGGGTGTAATCTACAAAAAAAAAAAAAAAAAAAAAATGAAACAGTAAATATAATCCTCTATAAAAGAGGAGAGAGAGATAAATTCAAAGGCTGATAAACCTGGACAACAAGGCAAGGTTGTAAACTCTATATCTACTCAATATTCTAATTGAAGTACTAGTTAGAGCAATGAATCATTGAAAGATATCAATGGAATATAATTTGGAAAGGAAGATGCTGGACTATTATTACTTACAGGTACACATCCAACGACATTAAAATTCAGCAAGGGAAGAACAGGTGGATAAACACTTTCAATAAAATGACTGGGTAGCACAGTAACAATAAAACAACCAATCAACCAAACAACAAACAAATAGTAGTATTTCCATGTAAAAACAACAAACAGCCTAAGCAAGACATAAAGGAAACAGCAGTCATGACAACAGCCTCAAATAATATAAAATATGTTCAAGTAATTCCAATAAAGCAAGTGAAAGAATGCATGTGAAACACCTTTAAGTATATGAACAAAGAGTTTGAAGAAGATATGAGCAGATGTAAAGATGTCTAGTGCTCCTGACCAAAAGCATTAACCCAGTCAAAAGCCCATCCCTCCTAACAACAATTTACAAGATTCCACCACAATACCCATAAAAATTACAACAAACTTCATTAAAAACTTAGAAAACACAGTTTTGTACCTTCATATGAAAAACAAAAAGCATAGGTAAAACAACTCAACAGTAAAAGAATAGCATGGAACATGTCCAGAAAAACAAACATGTTCAAAAATGGAATGAATTAAAGACCATGGCATATAATCAAAACACAGGTGGACATTTGAATTCTGATGAGGAAATTCAGAAATAAAAAATGGAAAAACAAAACAATAGCACCTTCAAAAATGGTGCAGGTAAAACTGAATTTTTATATGAATTGAAATAGATTCATTTTACATCCACCCACAAGACTCAAGGCCAAGTGTGTGTAATTTTCCCAACAGAAAATCAGAAACACTAAAACAAAAACAAGACCAAGTGTGGAAAACTGGCAAAGGAGACAACTTCCTGAACAGACCAACAATTAATAAATGGGACCTCATAAAACTGCAAGGATTGTGTAAGACCAAGGACACTTAACTGTGAAGCAATGACATCATGAAAAAATGATTTCCGCAGTTCCTAGTGCTAATGCCAACTACAATAAAAGCAGGGAACAAAACTCCTTCTTTCCCCCTCCCTTTTTGTGGTACTGTGACCACCATTGTATTGGTCAGTGAACTCAGTTCATATACAGGTCCCTCTTCAGCGGTATGTCCCTCATAAAATCAGAGGGATTAGAAGAAATACATCTCCTGTGCTATTTTCTATTTCACAAAACAATGAGTGTCCTGCCTGAAAGCAATGCAAAACTGTCTACCCACAACAAAGCACCAGGGTCTGGATTAAAATTACAAACAACTCATCAATTAAATAGTGTCAGGCAGCCTGAGCCACAGGGACTCATTAGGTACTCATTAACTTGTTCCCATAAGTATCCTAATGCTGTGTCACGGTAATACAGTTTGGTTCTTCCTGTTCTGGCAACAACTTACAACTATAAAATTGCTTTTTACTACTACCTCATAACTGCTACTATTATGAATCATATATATCTGTGTTTCTTGATTCTAAACATCTATATGGAAGTCCATCCCTAATTGGAAAGTGAATACTGAGTAGTTTAAACTTCCCACCATAAACTGTGCACACATCAATTCTGTCAGTTTTCATTCACATGGAAAAAAATGACTGCATGCTGGTAAGGAGACATGAGTGACAGGGAATAGTGAGAAGAAATTATAAGACAGCATTGTTTAAAAGTCATGTGCTTCATGTGAAGAAGAAGAAACTTTATTCCATTTTGGCTGGAGATTTGTGCCACACTCAACAGCAAATCCCTTGCTAATGTGAACCAATGGATTTGGTTATTAAAGGAAGTATACAAATGTTGAAGGAGGATAATCAGACAATAAATCACAAGAGGAATGCAGAACAACTCAAAAACATTGTAAACAAATCCACAGTGGCCTTGGATACGGAAAACCACAATCCCAATACTTGGAAATTATGTGAAATCCACAACTCTGCTGTATTCTGGGCCTTTTCCATTATGGTAACTCCAGCAGCTGATTGCCTACCATTTCCCCTTCAATGTACACTAGAAACTATTCCTTTTATTTTGATTTGAATGCTGGAGACATGTTCCACACAGAATTCCTTTTCTGGTAACTGCAATGGATATAAGACTACTGGACTCAAATTTGTAATTTGAAAACTCCAGAGATGGTACAGTCCATTAATTTAAGTATTTAGTTTGTAAAATAAGAGGGAAGTATGTTCATTGATCTGGAGAATAAAAGGATGGGAACAAAAGTCACCTGAGCTGTCAAAAGAGTGCTGTCTCAGAAACATTTTCTATAATTATGGAGATACAGCTTTTAATATGTCTTCCAAGGCAGAATTCACTCCACATATTTAAATGAGTAACAAACCCAAATATCTTTAAGAACTCTGAGCATCAAACTCTGGCTAATCTCAAAGAGGTGATGTTGTGCAATTTTATTTTAATATATGTTAATCTCTTTATGCCTATGAACATATTTTAAATGATAGTGGGAAAGGTGATGTTGAGTTTATTTAGCTCTAGGAAGCTGTGGTTATTTGAATGTCTAGAGCATCCTGTTGGTCTAATGAAGTGCTGACTGACCAAGAACAAGACAGAAGAAAGGATAGGCAGGGCTGCAAGGCAGATAGAATAAATAAATATGAGAAGTGCAGCACACAATGAATATGAGAAATCCAGCAGAAGAGATGAAGGGGCAAGGAAAGCACATATAGGTATCTTAAGACAGAGCAAGAGTAACAAAACTAAGATACACAGAAGTAAGGAATGAAAAAAAATCACAGAGGCCAGGTGGATGGGGTAGCTTAAAGTTACAAAATTCAGAAAAAAAAAAAAAACCAAGGTAAGCAAGTACACGTATTCCCCAAGTAAGAATAAGCTCCAGTGTGTTATTTATTTGGAAGCAGGATGGGGATCCCTCCCAAAAGTCTGAATTGCAAAATCACAAAATAAGACAGTCTAGAATCGATTTTCCATCCCATGTATGATATCATCCTAATCCTTTATTAGGTTCAGTCCAAAGGATATACTTCTAACAATTTAAAAAGGGACAGAAGTATTTAAGTGCAGCCACTAAGACGGTTGAAGACTTACAGAGAACAAAAATCTATCTTTTCGACCTTAAATTGTGACCTACAGTATAGAGGTGTCTCAATACATTCTAAAGATGATCAGAGCCTGTGAATTGCACACATACAAAGGATGAAAGACACAATACAGAAAACATTAAGGACAAGTCACATGTCTATACCATGTCCTTAGACCAAAATTCCTTTTGAGTTATTTTAACTTCAGATTATGGCTGATTTTTATCTCTGAGCATTATGCCTCACAGAAAGCCATATTTGCTTCTGTGCCAGGACCAGGAGTTCATCTAAACTAGGTCTTCCTGATGTCTAGGACAGGGCTGTGAAATCACTGTGGATAACTCCTTTTTTAAGCTTTAGTTTATGTAATGTATATGACTGTCTGCTCCTATGCATTTGTGCACGGTACCCTGCAAAGAAGGGGTGGAAGATGTCATTCTGTAAATATGGTTCTGTATTGGTTAATGAATAAAGCACTGTTGGCTAATACCAAAGCAAGGTAGGTGAGATTGGGGAGACAAGGAGGACAGAGGGAGAAGTAGGGAGGAGATTCAAGATGTAAGAAACAAAGAAAGCAGAGTGCTGGCCCCTCCTCTGCTAAGATAAGGCCATATGGGAATACTTAGATTAATAGAAATGGTTTAATATTAAGACACAGCTAACCAATAAGAAATGGTAGTAACAGGCTAACAACTTTACATCTAATACAATGCCTCTGTGTGTTACCTGGGGGCTGGTGCAGCAGTGAGAACAGAAAAACCACTCATAACAGGATGTTTGTCTGAAGCCACCTAAGCAAAGTACCTGCAAAGGGTAGGACAGGGTACGATCTCCCCTTTAACTCTGTTACAGAAGATGGCTGGCTGTCATGGTTTCTGATAATGGAACATGTGTCTTCTGTAACAACAACCAGTGCTGTTGACTGCTAAGCTATATTTCTCTAGTCAGCTTCATTATTTAAAATTTATTCTCATGCCTTTTATTTAAACTGTATTTCACCAATTTACCCCTTCATGTCTTTTTCTCCATTCCTTCGCATATTCTTCACTTGAAATTCCTTTCTTGTTAAGCATGTATGAATGAATTTGTATGCAAAAACATGCCAATAAAACCAATTGAGTACAATTCTACTGGTTTTGTATATATGGTTGAGCACTGAACATGTGGTATTGGATATGCAATCAGGGAAGTACCCCTTTCTCTCCCCTCTCTCCAATAAACTCAACGTGGGCGCTAAGTCTCGTTTATGTGTTTTATAGGTATGTAGCTACAGCAAAAGGAACAACAATAATAAATTAATAATGACAGTACTATTCATAACGATGATGATAATAACAAAATAATAGTGACACTGATAATGATAATAAAAAATAATAATAACAACAGCAGCAGCAATGATAGGAATACTAAAAATAACGATAACGATAATTAAAATGGTAATAATAAACCCTCAGAATGAGGAGTCTTCCAGGGTTCAGTCGATACCCCAAGAACTCAAATATCCAGTCCAGTTGCTGCAAAACGCAAGAGACTTCACTGAATAGGAAACGTTTGTGCAAGCGGGCTCCTCCAGCATGCTGGCTAGGGAGAAGCCCCCTCCCCTGGGCCCAGGTGTTTTTAAAGGCAAACCCACTAGCTTAGGGAGGGGGTGGGACCCTCTGTTCACTGGAGTATGTGACCCTTGGATGTCGGATGGTCTCGCTATTAGAGTCAGCCGACCTTAGGGCCTCAGGGTGTGCTAATTAATTTTGTCTGGGCAAACCAGCTGCAGCTTTTTGTTTCCTAAGGACCCTATTCACCACCTGTTGACTCAGAGGTGGAGGGGCAGAAAGGAGGGGCGGTGTGAATTCTTGTCATCTCAGGGCCTGGTGAGAGGAAGCTAGCAAATCTCCAAGAAACAGATATTGGTTAGCTGCTTTCCAGGTCAGACCGTCTTTCAAATAACTTCACTTTTTTTGGTCTTTCACTATTAATAATAGTAATAATAATAGCAAGAATAACAAGACTGATAAATAATTATTAACGGTAATATAAATAACAACAATAATGATAAATGTTAATAACAATGATGATGATAACAGGATTAGTAGTAATAATAATAATAAAAATAATAATAAACACAACTCTGTCAGTCACCGCCTCCCCGGGAATCTCACACCGGGGAGCCCCGCATTGGCATTGGGGCAGCATGGGTCACACAGGAAACCCTGGCTCAGAAAAACCCAGAACAAACAGAAAGCGAGAAACTTTAAAAATAATAATAAGCGGTTTTTAACACCGGAATTTCTGGGGCAAAAAAGCAGGAAGTGGACTTGGGGGACGCAGGGAAATGGAGTCCTGGCCACCAGAGAACCAAAACCGGAAGTTCCTTGCAGAAAAGCAGGAAGTGCCTACACAGGATGCTTGGAAATGGATTCTGGATCCTCGGAGCACAGAAGAAGTTTAGGAACTGAAAAGATCCAAACAAGCCTGGATCATGATGGTAACTGTAGTTCAGGGGCCTTGAAGTCCAGAACTGGAAGTGCAAGGTCCAAGAAAGAAAGAAGCGGCCATACAGCATGCTGGGAACTGCAATCCCAGACCCTCAACAATGGCAACCGGAAGTCTGTCGGGTAGAAAAGCGGGAAGCAGCCTCAAAGCATCCTGGGAAATGCAGTCCCGGGACACCAAAGATGAAAACAAAGTCCCTGGGCAGAGAAGCAGGAAGCATGCCCAGAGGATGCTGAAATGCAATCCCTGGCCTGAACGTCCAAACCCAGAAGACTCTGGGTAGCCTCCACTTAACTAAAACCGGAAGTTTCATGCTGAAAAATCAGGAAGCCACTGCTGAGCACCTAGGGAAATGCAGTCCCTTTCCGCAACACATGAAAACCGGAAGTCCTTGGGCATAAGGCAGGAATCGACCCCTCAGGATGCTAGTTGCATTTCCTATGCAGTCCCTGGCATGAACGTACAAACCCAAAGTTCTGGGCAGGAAAGCAGAGAGCGGCCGCATAGGTTGCTGGGTAATGCAGTCCTGTCCACAGTAGTTACAAAAGTTCCTGTTGGCCTTGGCTCAGGTCTGCCTTGGCTGCAATCTGCGAGCGGGAAGTCCTGCCCCATACACGATGATTGGCGTGACTCTCCCAGCTGGGTTTCCACCTTGCCAGGAAGTCCTGCCATTGGTTTGGGCTCCCCCTTCTCCAGTTATGAAGATTGCAGACATGGCCCCCGCCCA